>NC_081343.1:59271255-59571255 GCF_029784015.1 Lycium ferocissimum
ACCATTTTTCTATAAAGATATAAGAACATTAACATCTCCTCTTCAAAACACAAAATCAAAAATCAACTCCCCCAAACCAAAAAAAAACCCGAATTACTTTCTTATCCAAACGCCACATAGATATCCCAATTGCCCTGATGAATAAAATAATCACAAACCAAAGAGGGAAAAAAAAATCACAAAAAGACAGATCAAAAATCCTAACTAAAAAAAAAATTCAATTACACAGAAAAGAAAGAAAAAAAAACAAAGATAGATTATGGAAGTTAGGTAGAGAAACAAAGTCGTACCTTTTGCGAGGAGAATCGGCCTGCAAAAAAAAAATATAAATTAGTTATTTCGACAATTAATTAAGAAAAGAACGTTGTGAACAATGCAAAATTGACATAACACATATAGTGATGGTAGAGAGAGAAAGAGAGCTTGCCATTTCAGGCGAGAGAAGCGAACCCTAAATTGCCAAAATGATTATGCTGTGAGAATCGAATTTTGAATTATATTTTAGAGTTCAAGCTTTAAGCGTGCCTATCATAATTAGCGAAATTTTAGGTGACTGCATTTACATTTATGCCCTCATGTTTTGTATAACGCCACTTTGAGGTAGAAAAATATTCATTTGTTTTTTGTTTGTATTCTTCTATTTAACTAGTCTTTGTATGCATTGATCTGCTTTTACGTATCAAATGAAATTAATCATAAAAAATTATCATATCTAGTTTATATCATCATCATCATCATCATCATGATTATTATTATTATTATTATTATTATTATTATTATTATTACAACAAATGTAATTACTTAAAACTGTCATTCTTGTGGAGAATTGGAGATAATGTAGTTTCTCTTTATAAGTCAATTTCTAATACTCCTACAGGTGAAAAATAAATTAAAGGATGCCATAATATTCTTTAACATGCTTTAATTTAAAAAATAAAAAAAAAACTTATCAAGTTTTGATATCGAATTTTTATGATTATCTCTCACAGATATTATCTTCAATTGCTTCCCCCCCCCCCCTTTCTTTTTCTTTTTCTTTTTTGTTAATATTCATTGAAAAAATTATAATATTTAAGTTTTTCCAATTTATTACTCCTATCTTAATTCTTTTTTTAAGCTAAAAATGAATTTCTTATCTTTCATCTAAATAAAAAAAAAAAAATTAATAACACTCAATTTAAAAAATTTATATTTCAAATCAAATTCAAAATATAAGCACACTCATTTCAAAAATTCACTTCAATGTTATTGTACTACTTTTAAATATGTCAAATGTTGCCGATTTTCTAATAATTTGCGATTTGCTAAATTTTATTGCCCGCTACATATACTATCCAAGCATGAAATCAATATTGGAAAATAATAGAAATATCAAAGATGGACCATCAATGTTAAAACCAATTGAATGAACATGTGGTGCAAAAATTACCACGGATGTTAAATTATTACTACAATTTATAGTCCAATGTCTTAACATATTTCCTTTATATTGCAACTGTGAATTGTTTTCTTTAACCCATATCATCTAATATACACTACTCGAACACGATGTTTTTCCATTCTTGACCCATATATATTTGATAGCAAGTATATGTTCCTTTTTTTTTTTTTTTTTTTTTTTTTTAAATAGTATCCTTGCATTTCTTGCCAAACCCCTAAGATTTACTTCTTATTCAAACTCTCTTCATTATTTCTTCTTTAAGCTGTTGATTTTAGTGCATAAATTTATGAAGAGTGTCGAAGATGATAAAAGACCAATCTTGGAATTTTAAAAGTTCGAATCCTTCGTAAATAGTATATTGAGAACGTTTTCTCGTATTATATTTATTCAACAGCTCATAAAAAATCAAAATAGAAAAATTGTAGCCGAAATTCAAATATAAAGAAATTTGGTTAAAATGAACAAATTTGCAAAGTGAATACATGAGTACAAAAGATCTTTTTTTAAAATAATAAGAAAAAATATAAAACTACGAAAAGAACATAAAACATTGTGCTCCTTGATATACACCAACTTATGCCGACACAATTCTCTTAAGAGACTTAAAATGACAAATCAACTTTTGAAGAACATAAATAAATAATGCAAGTATTATAGCTAAAATTCAGAAAAAACAAAAAGATCACTATTCCTCTGTATTCAATATAAAGATCTTCGGATCCACGCATATTTTTTAATCAAGAGCAGAATTTATAGCATCACACACTATGATTTGAGCAAATAGATCAATGCCTCATTTCAAGGATCAACCATAGTAATTAATGTATCGAAAACATTACTTGAACTATTCAAAATCTCCTCGGAGATCTGACAACTAAAAAAAAAAAAAAAAAAAGAAGAAGAAGAAGAAGTAGTTCAAGAATAAAGAAGTTCAATTAAAAAGAATAAATATACAGTGAATACAACAAAGTAAGCTTTTTTTAAATAATAATAAATAAAGAAAATAAAGGTGAGTAAAAGTATCCAACCTTGTAGACTCCTTGAAATTCATAAACTCATATCGACACAGATTATATGAAAGAATTGAATTACATATCGACATATGAAGAGCAAAATGAGCTATTGTAATTATTATCTTTTAGCTTTGGAGAAATGAACTCAACCATATCTTCTTCAATTTCTTTTGAAATTTTGCTTGAAGTTTCAATGGATCCACTTTGCCAGTTACTGTGTAACTTTATATTTTATTTTCATTTATTCGACGTCCATCGACTTGATACCTCTAATGTAGATAATAGAACAATTTATTTTGTCCATCTCCCACTCGTTTTTACTCTCTTCTTTCTTTCATGCATTTTGCTACTGCACATTTTCCACGCCGCCGAGAAGATTTATGCAATGACCTTCCCGAAAGTGTTTTAATTCACAATCACAATGCATTTGCATCAATGCATCAATAACCCCTACATCCAGAAGCATCATATTGATAATTAAACCCGACATTACAAATGGAGTGACACCACTATTCTTCGATAGGATGTATAAAATGGAAGCTAAATGATTGACGACTTGGCGAGTAGTTTACCTACTGTTACCTCATTTTTGAACTCTTTTATGCCTGGTCTTGAGTTCTTGGCAAGTCTTTTTAATAGCAACGTCCATCTGGTAATGCCGCCTGTATATAAATCACACATTCAACTTATAATCG
The DNA here is from genome assembly GCF_029784015.1 of Lycium ferocissimum. Lineage (NCBI taxonomy): Eukaryota > Viridiplantae > Streptophyta > Magnoliopsida > Solanales > Solanaceae > Lycium > Lycium ferocissimum. The sequence continues at coordinate 59,274,405 of NC_081343.1, forward strand.
GATGAGTGTAAACTAAGCGAAATTTGATACTATTTTTTTCTGCTGAAGTTCAACAATTAAAACACACACGTGATACCTTGTAAGTATGTCCAAATCCCCCCTCTCTAATCTCATTATCTATATATACTTCTATATGATGTAATCATACAAAACTTATTAGTTTCCCATTTCAATAAGTTCTAATCTTTATAAGAATTAAATCATAGTCTTCGAGTAACTTTAGCCATTCCAGGGTGCAACGTGATTTTATTCATAAACAACTCAGTACCAAATAACATACCATATGAAATTTTTAAGTTTTTGCTTGAACACCAACCTTTCAAAATACAGAATGCTAAACCCAAACGACATCCAAATCATAATCTAAATATCAAAAAAATGAAGTGCTGGAGGTTACTTCAATGCTGTAATTCATGTCATAATAAAAAATAAGAAGGATAACATATAGCATAAAGTCTTTCATCTTGATTCTTGAAATGTTTTCAGGTACCTTATAATATTCAAGTTCCCAAAAAAACATCTTGGCAACAACTGTTGCATTCCAGGGCACATGCACCCAATTTGCTTTCATTTGCTTCCTTAAATAAAACATGTGACATCTACCAAAACAAATAAAATACCTATTTTAGAAAGAAAATATACTTTATAAAATAATAATTAAAAAAAAAAAATGACCGCAGGTGTAATAGTCCAAAATATTCGAATATATCAGCAGAAAAAAATTATAAGTACTTTTAAAGATTGTTGTTGAGAAAATCAAAATACAATTTATAATTCCGCTAAAGATCCAATTTATAATCTAAGAGAATGTTGTCAATAGCCGATGTAGCAAGTGATGCTCGGATAGAAAGTAACCCGATGTGTAATGTGATAGCATGTAGCAGGAAATAAGCAGGACCTTTGAGGGTTATCTGAAACTCTCCAAAGCAAAATAGTATGCAGATTTGGGCTTGATACTTTAGGCGTGCGTTAACTACATAAGCAAATAAATTTTGTAACTGATCACATAATAGCAGAATATATACGGTCTAATAACACGATGCTAGAATATTCACAGAGAGGAGAAAGAGGAGAGAAAATAGTAAAACAAACCTTGGCAGTCAATTTGATTATTGGAGTATATATTAAACATTAAGAAGTTAGAACTTCATTCCAACTCAAATTTCATTTGAACTCAAATTTGAGAAATCATACCGATTAATTATGTAGCTTAAAAATAGGAACTGCTTTTTAAAAGCAGTGTATATTTGAAAAGATAGGATTGTAAGATCGTGTTTATCTTTTTGTTTTATTTTTCATACTTTTTATTTATTTTTTATTTTTGATATTTTTCTTCCTTTTTTTTTTTTTTTTTTGGTAGAATCTTCTTCTGTTCTTTAAATTAAATGAAGTGATACTGCTTGCCGTTATTATTATATTGCCTATAATATGAAAGGTAACTTTTTAAATAACTCATATCATTTAAAGATGGCTACTAATAGTTATCTATTTATTTATTTTAGTAAGCCAAAAAGATACTCACTTTTGTTAAAAGAATCCCTCGTCGTTTGCGTACATATAGGAGTAGTAGTTCGTATTGTTCAAATTCAAATAATTAGCTTCTTATCCATTCAGAAAATATATTGCAATCCATAGATTCAAAAAAATATCATCTTTCAATTCAAATTTCATGTTATTACAACCTATTAAGTTTGTCTTAAAATTGCCAAGTGCTTGTATTACTTGCCACTTGCTTAACCACATTGCTTGTACCTCTCCTTTTATATATATAGATTACCAAATCAAATAAAACAAACAATATTTCTTTTCCTTAGAGAGGAAGAAATCAATATGCACAAATAAAACCAATGAAAAGAAGTTGTCTAACTTCGTCAAGTTATTTCTAGTCGATCTAAACGTTTAGATGATTAATCAAAATTGATTCGTCAAACAAAGTTATTCGCTAAGTCTTTGACGAGTTGAATGAATTATAGTTACTTGAGGTAAAGATGTGTGATGCACTTGACGAGTTGAATGAATTATAGTTACATGAGGTAAATTTGACACTCCAAGATATGTGATGCATTGAGCTAGTCAAAGTATATAAAAGAGGGTCATAAAAAATACTGATCATTTTTTTATTTTTGTGCACAAGAGTCGTGCTAATCTTCTTTATATCATTTCAATTTTATCAGAATGTTTCCGAAAGGGACGGGTGGTCAATTTAATAAATTGAAAGTGCTAGTAGCAAGACTAGTTGTATACTGCTTTTCTTTTTTGCTTCTGGGTGTTGTTTGGTAGTCAGTTAGAGTTATGCAAGTACGATTAATATAGGAATTAGTAATGAGGAAATATATGTATTATTTTATGTATGAATTAGTTATATATAGTTTAGTTATTTATGTGAAGTATTAGTTATTTCATCTTTTATCCTACATAAAATAATACATAGATTTCTTCATAACATATCAATGTATTAATTATACGGGTTCTAAATTGCACGCAAAACACCATTTTAGGTGTGTTGAACTTTGTACAATAAAAAATAAAGTGGCTGAATAAATCATGTGAAGCAAGAAGATCTTTGATTAACAACCCTGTCACCGGGAACACTAGGAATTGGAATTTAAAAACTTCTCTAATCAAAGATTTTTCTTAATCGACAGAAAAATTGTCGCCTATAATTATTAATTGATTTTTTTTTTTAAATGCAGACCATGAACTTATGAACCAAAACACAGGAAATCAGAACATCTTGAATGTAATTCTTGTTAAATCACAGGAAATTAAATTGATTTTTTTAAATCATCTGTACTTTTACATATCTTGAATGTAATTCTTGTTGAACAGCTAACACCCAAGGGAAGTAAATCCACAGCTTCCCTAACATTTGACTAATTGTTCCATCAACGAAATTACATAAAAGACTGCAGCTACTCTATATTCAGCAAAAATACAAGTCCACAATCAAATATCCAGGAATCTTTCACATGCATCAAATCATTTCCACCTGTTTTTCGCCCAGTATTGTACAACATAGAAAAATGTACAAACTAACGTCTTGCAGCTATATATGTTTACAGTGACGACAGACTCACTGTCCTGTTATTTCTTGAGATTATGTGGTTAAAACATCTGGGATAGTAGGGGCATGTTGTCCCAGTATTTTACCCCCTACATCTGGGAAATTTTCATGTTCAGATAATGGACCTATTTTCCCTTCAGCGTCCACATGTATTGGATACTTCAGAAGATGTCCTTGCAATGGAGTGAAATTTTCAGCTGTGTACCACTTCCAGTTAGCTTCAGCAACCTGATTCACCCTCCGGACGCATGTTAACGCCTCCGGTTCCTCGAAACATTCTTCTATTCTCCCGAGGTGCTCTGCCCACAGTGACATTCTATATCCGTAGATCTGGAGATAGAGACAAGATGGATGAATAAATAAATAAATAAATAAATGTATACGATTTTGTTAACATCAGTGTTTGGTTAACATCTTGTCAAGATAAATTGCGTGCATTATGTGATTTTCTTTTAAACCTGTCCCCGTGGATGCCTTTGCTTTTCTGTCCATGCGTAATGAGGCTGGTAGGCACCCATAGCTATCTCTGCTGGTAGGAACCCATTATAACATATCTCTGTATCTTTTGGCACCCATGCCATAAACTTATTGAGTTGAGATCTGGTTGGCAAAGAAAACTTCTCAAAAAAGTATTCCTTGATCATCCTATAAGCAAAATAAAACAAAATCATGACATCACAACTATGGTTTAGAGACAGTTCCGATAGTAATGCAGAATTTGTAATGATTATTCTTGTTGGATGTTTAGTTTGACATATTACAATTCGTATATTTAAAAATGTGCTGAACTTTTTAAATGAAATAAAATTGTGTTTACAGTATAAGGATTAATCATTAATGTTCCTTTCTATGCACTACTAATACCCGCACTCTTATTTCACTTTCTAAGAAAGAGATAAAATTTCTCAAGTAATGCTAATTTTATACAGAGATTAGTTCTCCTTATTCAAGCAACCAAGCGGTCCCTAAGTTTTTTCTTCTACTTCACACCTTAAAAGGATAATGCAACAACAAAACAAAATCAAGCAAGCATATAGGTGACAACTCACAACTGTAGGGGGTCACATGGTTTCGAAAGACAAGTAGAAAGCATAAAAAGATAGTAATGCCAGAATTTGTGAAAATGAAAATAACGCGGGGATAAAATAAGATAATCAAAATTGTTGGATGTTTACGTTTGACATATGGAAGGATACAGACTATCTACGCATATTTAAAAATGTGTGCACTTTTTAAACGAAATAAAATTGTGTTTACAGTATAAGGATTAATTTGCATCCAATGTCTCTTGCCCAGTGTTTCTTATCTTGTCCTATGCACTACTAATACCCGCACTCATTATTTCACTTTCTATCCGGCATAACATATTCACGCATAACTTATGCAGTTAAGTATTATTTATGAGAAAGATAAAATTGCAACCAAAGTATTGGGTTATGCTAATTTTATACAGAGATTAGTTCTCCTTATTCAAGCAACTTGCACTCCCCTAAGTTTTTTCTTCTGCTTCACACCTTAAAAGGAAGCATGACAAGACTAAAGATATTGGCAAGGCATAAAAAGGTGTTAAACCTAAAAACCTTAAAGAACTTTGCTTGCTCGAACTCCTCTGCGGCTCGGATATAGAGCAAAGTTTAAGATACCAGTTTTCAAGCAAAATTCTTAATCTAGAGTAAAGCAACTCTATTCTATTCACCTGAAGAACTCATCTCACTCGCACCTTTATAAGTCAGTCTCATTCTATCATAAATGGTTTACCCACTCCAACTAGCGGTCCATAGTAAAGCACGCTACAACTAGTGTAATCAAGCTAATGAATACTCATTCACCAATTGAGAGACAACAGAGTTTAGGAAATTTGATACTGTTTAAAAAAATTTAAGACTCTAGAACCCATTTTCATCAAATATTAAAGGCAGCCTTCGATTCATTTGTTCCTAAGTGTATTTTGTGTATATACACAACAAGAATATTCAAAATAAGAAAATTCCTTATTACCTTATCACCATTACCAGAAGATTGAGCGATAGGGCCTGGAATTTCTTCACGATTACCAAGGCAGTAGAAATTTAAATAATCTTGCGGATGAGAGTCCAAAAGCTGCATTGACTTGAGCTCCGTTGCAATAACTTGATACATCATCTGTATTGTCTGGCTCTGTTGAAAGCAAACAAAAATGTTAAAAAGCACATCTCATTTTCTTCCTGTATACCTTTTTTCAGATCGCTTGGTCCTTCAATAATCAGTTAATCACATATTGAATCATCAAAATTGCATAGTAATATAATGACGATGAGAGGCGTGAAGGAAAATATGTCATGGAAAGTAGCATCTTTTATCAAATTCACCTATTATTCTATCAGGTCCTCAAACATACAATAATGACCATAAACATCCTTTTTCAATGTCCATTTTCTCGCTTGTCCTTCCATGTTTAAGGAAAGAAATAATGCCATTCTAAAGGATAAGAAAATTTGCTCTTTCAAAACATTAAACAAAGAAAAGCTATATAGATATTAAATAAAAGTTGGCCACTGTTTATACTAATGCACGCCCTATAACTAGTACATTCTGAGATTTGGATGCAGTAACCCTTCAAACAGCCAGCATTCCCCCTCTGAAAGTATCCTTGATATAGCTGCCTATTTGAGGCCAGCTTCACCTAATCATTTCTTTTATTGTTGTGGCCAGCATCACCTAATCATTGCTCATTTAAAACTACCTATATTCTTTATTAACATCCAAAAGACATAATCAAAGAGTTTCAGGAAAAATTACCTGCCAGAAGAGTATTTCCTGCACAGTGAGTGTCTTAGGGTCCCCTTCAGGCCACATGGGCATGACAACATATACACAAAACCGTTCCCTGGCTCTAATTTTACTAGTGATTTTCAGTGCCAATTCCATCGGTATCAGATGATCAGCTCCTGATCAAGTGGACAACAAATGAAATCAGGAAGCAATTTAACAACTCCAAGAGTGTTGGAAATGAGTACATCTAGAAAAGAAATATTAGGAAAACTATGGGAGCCACATTTTTTTTTTCAGGAGGTTGCACTATGTCAAAACCATTCATTTCTTTTCTAGGAAGCTGCATAATTTGGAATCTTACCAAGTTTGAAGCAACACCATGATCAATTTATAAAAATGGGGATGCAATCCAAGTGACAAGATGGTCATTTAGATAATTATTTCTTTTCCTGAACTATATTCTACGGCACTATCGATTTGTACCTATGAGTTTCAATGCATTAAGTTGCAATAATTTTTTTTTTTTTTTTGCATTAAGTTGCAATAATTCACGGTTGCAACTTTTCATATGGACAAGAATATAAAGCCAAGCCTACATTAATACAGCGCTGGAGAGTGGAATCTTATATATACAATTCAAAAACATAGCAAGAAGATTAAACTTTGACCTGCATCTCTGTACGATTCCCAAGCGTATGACGATCCGAGAAAATACTGATTTTCAATATATATGAAATGGTCAGCGGATCTTATTGCCTGAATATATGCGGCTTCAATGCTTTTATCTACTATCAGATTTTTTGAGCAGACAAGCTTCTGCAAAAGATATAACGCCAAAGAAAATGTGAAGTGCGAGGGGAAGACAAAAGTTTGAGCAGATAAGGTTCCTTACACATTACAGCTACTTCTACAAAAGTTTGAAAATAGAAGACAAGGTTATGGTTTCCTTGCCTGTTCCTGCGCAACATCAATTCTCTTGGGAAAACCTTGCACTGAACCAGAATCAATGGAGCGGAAGATCTGCAATAAAAGAATGAGAAAGAGAGTTGAAAGAGATGTAAGCTTTTTAAAGATATCCACAATACAAAGAAGTATCTACCTGTACATGCCAATTTTCTGAGTGATCTTCCCCATATACATGTAGTTTCGGATCATCCTCTGGGATTCCAGTATGATCCTTTAAAACAGAAAAAGCAGGGCTAAGTATCCATGAGATACGCTCAATTTTTAACATAGCATCATCATGCCAATGGGACAATGATTTCTTAAAGAATTTGAATTCCCTCCACTTTGTCGCTTTCCTCCATCGTTGAGCAAAGTTTATAAGCACATCATATACAGCAGGTCCTTCAATTCTGCAATGCAAATCATGCCATGGTTGCCTTGGAGCCTTGGTCCCTGACTAATGCATGAGACCAAAAAAAGAATCAAAACAGAGAAAAGAATAATCAACTTTGAGAGAAGTGCAGAAAAGAAGTAATGAAAGAAAGGAACATATCACTGAACAGAGAAAACATGTAAGCATCAAAATTCTCAAATATTGTATTATACAGCTATTTAAAAAAAAAAAAATTGTCAATATTTCCATTGCTAACAGATATACATATTAGAGACTGACTATTAGAGATGAAATAGGCTCATTTATATTAAGGCTAATAACGAACACGTGACCAATAAAGAGTTACTCCCTCCGTCCCATAATAAGTGTCACCTTAGCCAAAAACACGCATATTAAGAAACCAATAATGCAATGTGAAGTTTACCAAATTACCCCTATATAATAAAAATAAATTACTTTTACCTTTTGATTAGAGCATGCACAAGAAGTAAACCTTTTGACATTGAGAATTCAACAATACCAAGTTACTATGTGGCTTTTCCAATCATCATTTAAATGTTACTTTATTGTCTAAGGGTAGAATTGGAAAAAACTAGTCAATTTATGTCTTGGTTTCCTAAGGTGACACTTATTATGAGACAAATTTTTTTAGCTAAGGTGACACTTATTATGGGACGGAGGGAGTAGTAATAAATAAATAAGTTCCAAATTATCACAAAAAAAGAAAAAAAAATCTAAGAAGAAATCATAACAATAAAAAATGAAAGCAGAAAACGGCAAGCTGATATTTGAATATTCAAAATACGGGCACTTAAATTTCAGTCTTCACATTTATTTTATCATTATCAAACAGCTCATAGAACTCCTGAAAATAATTACAGCAATTATGGATGTCAGAACCCTATGTAAGGTTGACATTTCAACATTCAAAATCCAGAAACATAAGTTTCAGTCTTCAGATTTTATCTTTCATTATTAAACAGCTAATACATCTCCTGAACAAAGAATCTACAGCAATTACGTAAGTGTAGGACCAGGTGTCTTTCGCCCCAACTAATTACAACATGCTTCAGAGCCTGAAACACTGTAACCTTTAAATCACGTGAGTGATAATAGTTAACAAATATCCAGCAGCAAATCATTTCCCAAAACATTAACAGATGGCTTACACTTTTTAGTTCGGAAGAAGAATTTTAGATATTTTACTTAAACCTAAAACTCATTATTTCCAGATGACATGGTCAAAATAACAAATGACAATAAATCTGCTGTTATCCTTTTTGATAATTAAGTATAACAAATCTGCTGTTAGTGCCCACAACGTCCCACTAGGGTCAAGTACACTAGCCATTTACCACAACCAACCAATTTCTATAAGCAGTATTCCACAAGCCCATTTCAGTGTCTGCTGAATGCAATCACTGTTGTTCCAAATTCTGCAAGGAAAAACTTAGCAGAACATTAAATTCCCAGAACCAAGGTTCTAGAAAAGAATGAATCAATAAAATGAAGAGAAATCTCTTCATTTGCTGAAGACAATGTTTTTTTTTTGTGAATCTACACTCAGAGTGCTGATCCCTTAACCACCTTCACAATTCTGGAAAACTATCAATTATGTAAAGAATGCCAGAGTACATATAACAGATATCAGAATTATTCAGGGAAATATTGAGAACAAAAACTACTCACAGGAAATGTAGGCTGATGAAAATCGTCTTTAAATACAGTGTCAAGATCGTGGAATAGGCGATGTTCAGGTGTATCGTATCGACCATCGCAGAGATCCAGACCTCCTAAGAATGCTGTAACTTTTCTATTATTACCGGGTGCCTGTGTATCTACCAGTACACACTTCTGATGGTGTGTAAACATGGTTCCAACTACCTGGAAGCAAGAATGTTCAGGTCACAAAATCACTTCATTGCAATATCTATCCAAGGGAAATGATGGATCCAAAGGTAAAGAAATGATTTTATAATCATAAAAACATTGAAAAGACTCATTTATCAAAAAAACAAAAAAAAACAAATTGTAGAGACTCTCAGAAAGGAATATTTAAGACGTCCAAACAAAATTTAGCTTCACACAGCCCATCAAAACCTCAAGTACTGCTGCTTTAGAAGAATTATATGTCTTTATTCCACTCATTCATGACAATATTCTGTCAAGCCAGAAGGCAAGCATCCATATTTATGTTAATCTGCTGAGCTGAAGCTCTTCCTTGATCCCTATCTTTCTTCGGCAAACTTATAAGAATATATTCTACCAATTCATAAGAAAGAACACCCTCCATCAAATGGAACGCCTGATTCTGAACGCAAACTATTGAAAGGGCAGGATTAAAGGGGCAATAACTTCACAGGCACATAGAGAAGTCAACAAGCAGAAGATGTCAAGGTACATTTAATCTAACAAATGAGTGAATGGTTATGAAAGTTAACCTGTTGCTTGATAAGGCTGAGCTTACTGCTAGCATAACGTGGTGACAAAACGCATATTACAGAGGAATGCTTAAAGAACTTTCTGGTCTCCTCATCGTGAGTTCCCATTACTCCCGCCTGCATCCAATGCCAACTCAAACTATAGTGAGACTTACCAACAAGAACTACAACTAATGATGCACTCATTTAAAAGCAAATAGAAAAAGACAATTCATTATAATGTACATAGAGCAACAACAACACAAGTAGTGTATTAAAATAAGGGTAGAGCAACTAGCAATTTCAGCAGTTCAGAAAAGAGACTGAAGTGAAGAAACCATGGCAAAATACCAAAGATAGCAATAATGTACATTATTTAAAATAACAGCCACAATATTCTTAAAGTATCTTAAAATAACAACCAAGAAAGTAAAAGTACCTCAACATAGTTTAACAAGAAATTCAATAAGTAACAGTTTAAAGATCCATACATACCGTGTTAATAAGGAACTTATCATGGGAAGTTTTATCATCCCAAACTAACAACAAAACCCGCACACCTTCTTGTGACTTATATTTAAGCAATTCACCAAGTGTCAAGTCACCCCCACGCGGTAATTGGGTCTTAGTCTCTCGAATTAACTTGATTTTGTGAAAAACAGACCACCCAACAATGTAAATCAAATGATGTGCCTCTGAAATTGCATAACATATATCTTCCCAACATTTATTGTGTTCAAAAACCGTACCATTATCCAACTGAATTTCAGGTAGTTTATAACTATCAGTAACATGAGCATCTTGATATAGCTTCACTGAACTCCCTTTTCTCAACGGAAAATACGTATTTCTAACACCTAAATGTTCTGGATCTGAAGCAATTCCTCGTTTATACAATGGGTTTTTATCATATGGAACAAATTTCATCCATAACCTCAAAGCCGTGTTTGGTTTTGGTGGTTTACCTGAAGCACCAATAACAGGAAACCAACCTGAAATATCCTGACCAGTGGCTATATCATGAACAGGAATAGTAACTTTACCCATAACTTGAGCACCAAAAACATCATCATCTTTAACACGAATTTCCAAACAGTCCATAAAGTGTGCTAAAGGGATATTAAAATGTTCATCCCAAACAGGGTTTTGTGAATTGCGTATGACACGTGTACGTGCAAGAGCAGTATGTGGGGCAGACACAGTTACATATGGGTCACTTGTTATTATTCTCCGGTGATGGATTTTTTGGTTTGATGTTTTCACATTGGGAATTTTGCCGTCGTGTTCATCGTCGTTTGACGGTGGTTGACGGCAGACGTCACAGCCGGTAAAGCAACGGCGTAAACGGTCGGTGGTTAAGTCCATGTTTGGTAAATGACGTGCTTGGATTATGTGAAGTTGTAAATCTCCATGTAAACATATCAAGTTTTGTTGAGATGAATTTTCTGCCATCTTTTTTTTTTTTTTGTTGAGATTATTGTAGTGTTTAGAGGAACATAGTAGGGAAGGATAAGATAAATTGAAGAAAGGGATATACGAAGATTGGGGTTTTAGAAATATGATTTTTTGGGGTAACTGAAATGATGTGTTGAAAATGGGGTCACGTTGTGATTAACGTGGTGAATAACTGCAAGTTGTTTTTGCTTTACTGGGATTTTACGACAGGGTAGCGGTGGAGGTTTAGTAAGTAGCAGTGTTCTTCTATCCTAATGCGACAAAAAGAAAAAGAAAAAATGGTCTGGACAAGAATCAGAGAAATATGATATTTTTTAATATTTAATAATAACTTAATTTTATTTTTTATTTTATTTTAAATGAGGTAATTCATAAGGCACGCGAATATTTATATCTTGTTTAGACTATAAGCTTCTTTTTTTTTTTTTTAATAAAAAATATTCTTACATTTTGTGTTCAATCAAATACCATCACATAAATTGAATTTTGATTTAGTAATTTTCAAAATCTCTAATTCTCATTATAGTTAGCTTTTTGGTAATTAAAGTTGCATATTAAAAAGTCATTATATAATTTTTATGAAAAGCAGGTTTTGTGTAATTGCTATAAGAATTTATGACAGACATGTTAAGGCTAGAACTTTATGATCTTTCAAAATAACGATAATTAGAACAAGTACTATACGTATCATGTTGTGATTTTTCAAAATATTTTTTATTAGACAAATTAAAAGGATACATCACAAATATTTTTCACATGACAAAGCATAATAATCAGGGGCGATTTTAGGTATAAAAAATGGTGCACGTGAATACATGGTCTCTCGTAAAATTAGGTTTTTTATGTATATATTTTCTACAATTAGTATAATACTATCTGCTAGAACGCATACTAGAAAAAGCTAAATAATGCACTTAGTTGAAGGTTGAGTTATTTATCTAGAGGTCCAGGGATCAAGCCCCACTTAATACATCTTTCCTTCTTTTCTTTTTTTTATGGTGAACTCATGTTACAGAAATTCTAGATTCGCCTCTATAATAATAGATTATAAACTAAATTCAGAAGGTGGTGTGTTACCTCAGTTAACTTTAGGAGGCAAGTAAATCTCACTATTTGCCTGCATTTTACATATTTTTCAAAAATTTCACGAAAATTACATATTTTTGGAATTTTGCAGCCAAAATATTACACATTTTGGAAAGGAAAAAAATCCATTGACGTGGTACATGTGTGAATCTGTGATTTGGTGATAGTAGAAATCGAAAAGTCTTACTATGTGCCTCACAGTGAGGCTCTTGTTTGTGAGACAATAAAGTAAACCTACATCTTATATTTTTGGATCCATAAATTTTAGGTTCACTTTTCTATCGCACAAAAAAGAGCCTCACACATTTATTGTGAGTTGTGTGAAGCACATATTTCTAACACCTAAATGTTCTGGATCTGAAGCAATTCCTCGTTTATACAATGGGTTTTTATCATATGGAACAAATTTCATCCATAACCTTAAAGCCGTGTTTGGTTTTGGTGGTTCACCTGAAGCACCAAGAACACGAAACCATCCTGAAATAACCTGACCAGTGGCTATATCATGAACAGGAATAGTAACTTTACCCATAACTTGAGCACCAAAAACATCATCATCTTTGACACGAATTTCCAAACAGTCCATAAAGTGTGCTAAAGGGATATTAAAATGTTCATCCCAAACAGGGTTTTGTGAATTGGGTATGACACGTGTACGTGCAAGAGCAGTATGTGGGGCAGACACAGTTACATAGGGGTCACTTGTTATTATTCTCCGGTGATGGATTTTTTGGTTTGAGGTTTTCACATTGGGAATTTCGCCGTCGTGTTCATCGTCGTTTGACGGAGGTTGACGGCAGACATCACAGCCGGTAAAGCAACGGCGTAAACGGTCGGTGGTTAAGTCCATGTTTGGTAAACGACGTGCTTGGATTATGTGAAGCTGTAAATCTCCATGTAAACATATCAAGTTTTGCTGAGATGAATTTTCTGTCATCTTTTTTTTTTTTTTTTGTTGAGATTATTGTAGTGTTTAGAGGAACATAGTAGTGAAGGATTGATAATAAATTGAAGAAAGGGATATACGAAGTGTGGGGTTTTAGAATTGATTTTTTTGGGGTCAGGTCACGTTGTGATGATGTGTTGAAAATGGGGTCAGGGCACGTTGTGATGAAAGTGGTGAATAACTGCAAGTTGTTTTTTGCTTTGCTGAGAATTTACGACTACGAAGTGGTGACAGGGTAGCGGCGGAGGTTTAATGCGACAAAAAGAAGAAAAAAAAAATGGTCTGGACAAGAATCCGAGAAATATGATATTTTTTAGTAATATTTAATATTAATTTAATTTTAGTTTTTTATTTTATTTTTTTATTTTAAATGAGGTGATTTAAAACTCACACGAATATTTATATCTTAGTTAGGCTATAAGTTTTCAAAAAAATACATATATTCTTAAATTTCGTGATTAATTAAATATCATCACATAAATTGAATTCTCATTTAGTAATTCTCAGAATCTCTAATTAAAGTTGCATATTAAAACGTCATTTTATAGTTTTCATGAAAGCGGATCTTTTGTGATTGCTGTAAGAATTTATGACAAGCATGTAAAGGCTTGGACTTTTCGATCTTTCAAAGTAACCGATAATAAGAACATGTACTATAAGTATCATGTTGTGATTTTTCAAAATATTTTGATTAGACAAATTAAAAGGATACATCACAAACAATTTTAATTGGACAAAGCATAATAATACATTACAAACTAAATTCATAAGGTGGTGTGTTGCCTCAGTTAAGTTTAGGAGGCAAGTAAATCTCATTATTTGCCTGCATTTTACATATTTTAAAAAAAAATCACGAAAATTACATATTTTTGGAATTTTGCAGCCAAAAAATTATACATTTTGAAAAGGAAAGAAATCCATTGATGTGGTGCATGTGTGAATCTGTGATTTGGATTGTAGAAACCGATTTGATAATAACTGATTAGAGGGGTTTGCTTCTTGTTCTTTAATATTTGACTTAAGGGTATGGCCAACATGTTCAGTGGGACCAATTAATTTTGTTGTGATTGATCATTAAGATTTGAGCTTAATAAGTCTATGGCTAACTTTCTTCTATAAAAAGGGTTAAAAGAAGTGTAGCTGCGTAGGGGTTAAATATTGTAGTACGTATACGTACTACTCCTATAGATTTACAGACAAAAATGAAATAAAAGTAAAGCAGCTAATATCCTCCCTTTTCCTATTATATTTCTTATGCAATATTTAAAACCATATACTACTTTACGGCCAAAAGTAAAAATTAGAACAAGCTCATTGGTCGTTTTAGGATAATGTTTCTATTTACAAAACATAATAACATTTCATGTGTCAGAAAGAACATGATGAAAAATAAACAGTCTACATATTGCAATATTTAAATTTATACTCATCCATATGTGCAAATAAATTTTAAAAACCTCCCCTGTGGTTATAATAAACAATGAATATTTTTCTGAGAAAAGATTTTCAGGCATTGTTTATCAATTAATTACTGACTCGAATGCACATTTTTGTGGGGAAGTTACATGAAAGCGAAGCAGCGGAGTACCGATTTGCACAAAAGAGAATTGCAAAAATTGAAAAAAGTCCTGCAACCAAAAAGAATTTACGTCTATAATGAAATCAGACAGCAATTAATGCCTCTCCATGTTGGGTAATAAAATTCATGATGGAAGACAATGATTGGTTGTCCACCTTATCGTCAAAGTTGATCTATATCCATAGACAGAGTTACAATGAATTTCAATATTAACTGGATGGCCTATCTTAAATGCTGCGGACGGACCCAACACTTTAGATTATAGTGTATCTATATATATGTAGTTGTATTTGGATAGCAATAATATATATATATATATATATACTATGATCAAAACACGATTAATATAACATTGTAGTTTGTTATATTCGTATTTGCTACGAAAATTTATTAATACTTTTTAAAAGAGAAAACTTGTTTAAAAGAAACTATTTTTTTCTCTTGAGATAAAACAATAATAATATTTAACGTCGGTTGATACTTTCAATTTGAATTAGATTAATTTAAAGGTGTAAAATACTTATTATTTTTTATCAAATTTTGATTTGGATAATTCTAATTCAAATTATTAAATTAATTTTACATGTTTAAAACGAAACAAAGTTGAAATTGATTTTCTATTTAAATGAAGAAATGCTATTTTTTAATTTTTGGTAAATATTTTTGGATTAGCTCATTTTACTTGTCATGTTGTCTTTTGCATGGTATTTTAAGAAAACGTGAATTAGAATTATAATTTGACTAATTTACCTTACTCATTATTTGATCTCCATTTGATATTAATCTCTTTTCACATTTATTAGAGTAAGAATAAAAATGAAAAAGTAATTAAATTCTATCTTATTTTAAAATATAAATATTTTAAGTATATTTATTTTAATAAACATAACAAATAAATGACATGGCGGAATAGCAAATATAGCAATTAAATATTTAAATTAGATCTCAGGCTAATATAAGAAAAGAAAGGAAATTGTATGTATTTGTCTACTTAACCTTTTGAAGAAAAGCAATAATATGGGTTCATGTTTTTCCCTGTGCAATAATTTCATTTGCTCCCACTAATGGGTTAATACGCATATGGCAATGAATTCACTATTATTGACTTGATGGGATACTTTGGGAATTACATGAATATTGTTTGATTTTTTAATATATGGGTTGCACCTTTTTTTTTTTTTTTGACATTGTTTTTTTTTTAATATGGGGTCCACTTTTTTGTTTCATGAGTTTGGAGAGGGTGGGACCCTTTTTTTTTTTTTAATGAGTTTGGAGAGGTTGGGGTCCATTTTTTTCCTTTTTTTTTTTTTTTTTAATATTGCTTGGCGTTTTTAGTATGGGATCCACCTTTTTTTTTTTTTTTTTAAAAGTGACTGACGACTATGCATGGGTAAACCGATGCTTCTATATAGTAGAAAAATAGAAATATAGTAAAGTATTTCTATCTACTTTTTAGAAGAGTTGGTAATATAAAGTATAAAATGTCATTTTTTTTTTGCCCTTAAATAAAAAAATAGGTGGGACCACAAAGAATTTTTTTGCCCTTAAATAAAAAAAGTGGGACCGAAAGGACGGACGACGATCTTTTAAAAACTCTATATATAGTAGTAAAGTACACACACACACACACACACACACACACACACATATATATATATATATATATATATTATGTTCAAAACACGATTAATATAACGTTGTAGTTTGTGCTCGTATCTAAAACTTTATTATATTAGTGTTTGCTACGAATACAAAGTTGGCAAAAATTTATTAATAGTTTTTAAAAGAGAAGACTTATTTAAAAGGAAACTATTTTCCTCTCTTTAAGATAAAACAATAGCAATATTTAAACATCAGTTGATACTTTGAATTTTAATTCGATTAATTTAAAGGTGTAAAATATTATATTATTAATGTATGTAGATTGGGCCTAAACAATACCTATTATTTTTTATCAAATTTTGATCTGGATAATTCTAATTCATATTGTTATATTAAGTTTACATGTTTAAAATGAAATAAAGTAGAAATTTGATTTTCTATTTAAATGAAGAACTACTATTTTTTAATTTTTGATAAATATTTTTGGTTTAACTCATTTTACTTGTCATGTTGTCTTTTGCACGGTTTTTTAAGGAACCGTCAATTAGAAATATAATTTCACTAATTTACCTTATTAATTATTTGATCTCCATTTAATATTATTTTTACTTTTATGACATTAATCTCTTTTCACATTTATTAGAGTAAGGAAAAAATGAAAAAGTAATTAAACTCTATCTTATTTTAATATATAAGTATGTTGTTGTACAATAATTTCATTTGCTCCCACTAATGGGTTGATACGCATGTGGCAATGAATCCATCATTATTGATTTAATGGGATACTTTAGAAATTACATGAGTATTATTTGATTTTTTAATATGGGATGCACTTTTTTTTGACATTGTTTGTTTTTTTAATATGAGATTCACTTTTTTTTTTTCCCTTGAGTTTGGTGATGGTGGATTCCACATTTTTTTTTTTTTAATATTGGTTGGTGTTTAGTTGAGGCCCACACTTTTTTTTTTTAATGGAACGGACGACGAAGCATGGGTCCAAACCCATGCTTCTATATAGTTAAAATTAAAATTTAGATTAAATTTTATATACTAATAGTGTCTGAAAATCTTTTTAATCAATCAAATAACAGTAGCAGATAATTATATGTAAATCCCTTTATAGACATTAATTGGTATTAACATGGACTATTACAAGTAAATATTCACAAACAATATTAACAAAATTATAGTATTATCTATGTATGTAATTTATATCGTATTTTAATTTTTACGTCTATTCCGTTATATTGGTAATATAAGGTACCTCTGACTCAGCCTAATTCTAAACCATACAATTGCTCTCCACGTACTCACTTTAGTTTTGATGTAAAATGATCATATTACATCACAACTCCTTATTTCACATTCAACAACTACACCCATGACCCACCCTTGAGAATTGTGAGGTAACCACCCCATCTTGCTGAAACTTGGCGCAACTGAAACTCTGACGAATGTCATATGGTTTCTTAAGTATATGAAACTTGCAGACGGTTTATTGCTGCACTTGCTAAGCTTACATGGTTCCCTAATTACGTATCTCGTTCACGTGGGTCAGTCATTGTCGGTGGTTAACCACGATAAAGAAACAACAATTTTTAAAACTACCCAAAAAAGTAGTACTGCCAATTATCGAGGAGAGCGGAATCCACTTTTTGAAGCATAAGTTGAAAAGCAAGAAAAAGAATAGATTTTGGTGCAATAATTAAACTATGCCACTTTAATTTAGCTTTTAAAGTAAAATTGAAACCATAGGCTGCTCTTTCAATTTCTTGAACAGGTTAGTATACGATTATGCTTTGACACTATACTTGATGTTCAAGTTGGTACAGAAATTAACACATTTCCACATGAGGAACTCGAAAAGCTGTATCCTTAAGAGAGCTTGCTTTATCCTTCTCCCTTGGCATCCTTAATTGGCAGGCATACAATACAACAGTACTATATAAAATAATCCACCTCCTCAGCAAACGATTTTTTCATATGAACACTCATCAATCACATGTCTTAGCGCTAGAACATGTGATTTTTCCACCTGAATTAAGATCCTAAAATTTGTCGCTACTACTATTTTTGCAATATCTTTGCAATCTAATTCCCACTGAAATACCATTTACACATTGGATTAAAATTTTCATTGTCCTAAAGAGGTATACAGGAGACCGTGTTGCCCGTGGGAACAACCACTTCAACAGACATACACTAGTAGGAACTACTCTGATGTGTTTTATTTCCTCTTCTTGATCATCACCTTTTTATCTCCTCAAAACATATCGTAACAGAGTGAAAAAAGACCAAAAAGGACCGAGACTCTCATTCGACATTAGGACATCTTTCACTTGAACTAAGATTACTTGTTATCATAATGAAAATGACTCCCCACAACTCTGTCCAGCAGAGTAAAAACCATCAAACAAGACTTTTTCCAGGCATCAGATCTATAATATACTTAGAAATTCAAATCTATAATCAGTAACCTAGTAGGGTGAATCAGTAAACAGTGACCCGAAATCTTTATTCCACGGGAGTTCTGAGATTACTTAAAAGTAGGAAGCAACGTTCAGCACATCCAACACAATATCCAATTCGGTCATAGGCAGCAAAGGTAAACACGCAGCCTACTCCCCAAAATGGAAAACACAGGTTGCAGGTTGCACTATTCGGGTTACCGTTGAAAAGTAGAACCCAATTAATTCATTTCCAATCTCCAACATGTAACAAACCATTGAGACGAATCACCCATTGATACAATTTGATCTCAATCAATGACACCGCGTTTACTCCCTACCCCTATCCACAGCATTCTCAACCGAAAAAAGAGGAACCCACAAACTTGAACAAAACCAGCATTCTTCGAAAAATATTTTACAGCGTCCAGTGTCATTCAATCTTATGCTCCAGAAAGCACAGTAATGACTAATGGGCCAGTTTCGCCACTGAAAGATTAAAGTGAAAAGCAATACAACTTTGTGTTTTCCTAATGATTAACCAGTCTTGTCATCTTTGACACTTTTGTTGTCTTTCTCACTTATGCGTGGGGTGTACTGGCTAGTAGATGATGGTGAATAGCCAGGAGCACTTGGTGAGTACCCTGCACTTGGACTGAAGAAAAACAGCTTTTAGAAACAAACATAAATCACTCTGCATTACTATCTGGTAAAGTAAATCAAACTAACCTGTATTGTGGAGAACTGGGACTATAATCTGGACTTGTACCTGAGTTGTTGTATGGGCTGAATTTGTGGGTGGGGTGGAAGAAAAAGAGAGAATTATTTCAAAAAATGATCAGGTAATAGTGTTCATTAAATTAAAAATGCAGCAAAAGACGTACTAAAGCTAAAAAAGAAGGTTACCCTACAACATAAGATTTCTAAGATCGACCAATATTTCAGGCATTAAATCAAATACAGAAACACATGCAAATCATTTACCTGCTGGGACTGTAGGTTGGGCTTGAAGGAGAATATGATGGAGATGTTGGAGAGTACGAAGGTGACGTTGGACTGCAAACACAAAAACCGCATAATCACGTCATTAGTAATATATCTAGATAAGTCTGAAATCCACCAATACAAACCCCGACAACTTCAAAAACTAACTAGTTATTATGAAGCTGACTTCAAAACTAGAGATAAGGTAAAGCAACTTAGTTAAGAAGAATAAGGCCTACTAAAGTCACTGTATTATTATAAACACAGCCCGACTTAAGAATCTTTCCTGTCTCAGCAAAAGAATCACGACACCATATCAAAGTAAGGTTATTTACCTGTAACTTGGAGATGATGGGCTGTATGGACTAGAAGGAGACAGCTTCGGACTGGTTGGCGAATATGCAAGGGAGGGGCTGTATCTCGCTGAGGGATTGTAACTTGGTGATGTAGGACTGTATGATGGTGATGTTGGGCTGTAACTGGGAGATGTTGGGCTGTAGCCAGGGGAGGTAGGACTGTATGCAGGAGAAGTCGGACTATATGATGGAGAAGTCGGACTATATGAAGGCGACGTGGGGCTGTATGAAGGCGACGTCGGGCTGTATGAAGGCGATGTGGGGCTGTATGACGGCGAAGTGGGGCTGTAAGATGGCGAAGTGGGGCTGTAAGATGGAGAAGTGGGGCTATAGGCAGGAGAAGTAGGGCTGTATGCAGGCGAAGTGGGACTGTAAGCAGGAGAAGTAGGGCTATAGCTAGGCGATGTTGGGCTATAACTAGGAGATGTAGGGCTATAACTCGGAGATGTTGGGCTATAACTGGGTGAAGTGGGTGAGTATGACGGACTGGTTGGAGAATATGCTGGACTTGTCGGGCTGTAGCCAGGGGAGCTTGGGCTATAAGTGGGGGAAGTGGGGCTGTACCCAGGGGATGTGGGGCTGTAACCCGGGGAAGTGGGGCTGTAACCTGGAGAGGTCGGGCTGTAACCAGGGGATGATGGGCTGTAACCAGGAGACGACGGGCTGTATCCAGGGGATGAAGTAGGAGAGAAAGCCATTCCACCCACATAAGGAGAAAATTGAGCATCTGTCATCGGTGACATCCGCATATTATTTGGGCTCAGCAAATAACTTGGAGACATCATTCCATCATGATATGGCGTTCCACTGATAGGTGAACGTCCAGGTGTCATGCCAAATTCCAGACCACCTTCCATGTAGCTAGGCAATGGAATCTCGATAGCTTGTTTCAACATCTCCTCATTGAGGTACAAAGAACAGCCTCCCGTGCCAATTGGTGCAAGCTGACCTAACATGATATTTTCTGTTACACCCCTCAAGTAATCTGATTCTGCATATACAGCAGCATCGAGAAGAATGTCCACCGTCTCCTCAAATGAGCATCTCATCATGGGACCAGTGTCGTTCCGGTTAATACCATGACGAGTAATGGCCATTAAATGACCACGGTAGGTCATGGTATCACACAATATGGCCAAATGTCGGTAGTTCACATAGGACCCATCAAAAGATATGACGACCCTCAACTCATCCAGCAATGCTCTACGAACTGCCTCAATACCAAGAACTTCAATAACTTCAATCAAGTGATTACTTGTCGTTCTACTTGCATCAACATCTTCGTGCGTCATAACAGCCAAAAGATTCACACCCTCAGTGTCCAACATCCATTCATTTTCTGCTTTAAATCCTTCATTGTCATCAAACTTCTGCACCTTACTATTCTTTATGAACACTTTATTAATATCTGGAATTCCCCGGAGAGCCATCTCCGTAAGCATGTTACTCTCTATCTTCTTAAGGAATACATCATCCTCAGCAGATTCATCCAGTTCACCTTTGGGAGCTTCATCATTCATAATACGAATTCGAAGGATCAGCTTTTCCGCATTATCATCATTAAAGATACATGTCAAGTCATCATCAAATTCAAGGTTGATTTTTTCAGCAATGTCAGCCATGCTAAGTTTCTTATCCACCATCATTTCACGATTTAACTCTATACGAAGCAACCATGGGGAGATTTTGTCAGGGTCAATCTCTTCATCCGGCATTTCATAGTATGACTTGACGAATTCAACATCCTCCTCAATAAGGGTGCTCATAGGATCTGGATCATACCACACTTCTGTGGCTTGAGTAACGCTCCGCAAAGTGGTATATTCTAAGGCACACTGGACTGTTTTCGCCCTCTCTTTTGTTTTGCCTACCTCAGGTTTCAAGTACACAGAAAGAGAGGGTGTTTTGATTTTCTTGGCAACATTGATGATCTCCCTCAACCTTGGCACACCAAGAGTAACATTCTTGGCACTCACACCAGCATAATGAAATGTATTAAGAGTCATCTGTGTGGCAGGCTCACCAATAGACTGTGCTGCAACACAGCCAATCATCTCTCCTGGTGCGACAAGGGATTGCAAGAAGCGAGCCTCTATCTCACCAACTAGCCAATCGAAAGCCTCTCGACTAAGCCTATACTCCTTCAGAACCCTTTTACTAGCCAAGGCACTACGGAGCAAGATATTGAAGAAAAGAGTAGCATTCTTTTGAGCTTCCATGCTCAGATAATCATCGCCAGGAACAACTTTAAGCCTCTCTTGTAACTTATCAACAGCTTCCACAATCTCCATAGGATGCATATCAGAGGGTCTTCGGAAATCTATCTTAAATGTCTTCTGGGCATTTAAGACAAGCCTCTGAATGTTAACAGGAAGGGGCCAAGAATTGTCACCCGTAACAGCAATCTCTGTCCCAAGCTGGTGTCTATCAGCTTCAAGCTTCTGAACCTCTGCATCAAACACACTACGAATCTCCCGAATACCTTTTAGATCTTCGACAGCTTCTGGCAACATGTAACTTGGGTTCCAGTTAGAATCATCGATCTCATATGCATACATGTCATCAAATGTTGTTTTCTTTGCTTTCAGAGAATCCAGCTTCTGCGTCTCGATCCAAACAGAATCCATCCCATCTTCCCCATACAGAAACTGGATAACGTCACCCAATGAATTCCTAACAGTGCCATCATACTTGACCATTATATCCTCCATGGCCTTCACTAACCGCCTCTGGATGTACCCAGTCTCAGAAGTTTTTACAGCAGTATCAATTAGACCTTCTCTACCACCCATAGCGTGGAAGAAAAACTCCTGTGGGGTCAGTCCCCGGAGATATGAGTTCTCCACAAAACCACGACTTTCTGGACCATAATCATCCTTGGTAAAATGAGGAAGAGTACGGTCTATGAACCCAAAAGGAATACGTTTCCCTTCAACATTCTGTTGCCCCACACAAGCAGTCATTTGAGATATGTTGATAAAACTTCCTTTGGACCCAGCAGTAACCATAGCTTTAAGATTATTGCTCTCTGATAAACTCTTCTCGGCACTGCTTCCAGCATCATCACGAGCTTTATTCAACACCTGAGATTACAACGAAAACATTATTAAAAAGTTATCACACAAAAGAAAGAGGAAAAGATGGATGTCAATTTACAAAAGGTACCTGATTCACTCTGTTCTCGAATGATTCCATCATAGTTCGCCCCGGTTCAGCTTCTAATTGCTTCTCTTGAGCAGCTTTAATAAGTTCTTTGACTTTGGCTTTTGCATTCGAGATAGTTTCATTAATTTTCTCCATGGTTGAAGCATCAGCAATTGTATCTCCTATTCCAATGCTAAACGCTTGCTGAAGAAGCCAATAATTAACCAGCCACTGTGTATGTCCCAGAAACTTGCGAGCAGCATCCGGCCCAACCTCCTCCCTGTTTGCAGAGGCAGGGTTAACTAGGGAAAAAAGGACAATGACTCCGCCTACTGTAACACAAGTACAGAGCCTATGTTTGATGCTATCATCTCATCCACCTCACATCAACTAGTGACAACATACTCACATAAACAGGAGGAAAGCAAGCCACAGAGCATCACAAAACAGTTATTGTCTATAAAGGTATTTAGGTTTGATATAAAACCAACCACAAGTGAATGGGCCCAGATGCAAACTTGATATGAAAGCAAGATATAAGGCCAGGGGAACCAAATAGAAATACAAAATTCTGAAAATGCATACCATATAACATGAATCAGACTTCCAGTGGACGTTCCAAGGGTCTTTTTGCAAAGAGTACCAGATAGCAACTCCCCTTTCTCTATTCTAACTTGAGTATCTCCAGGAGTTATGTAACCTTTTTCTGTATCATTATGCCATGCAGAATATCTTAACAGATTTATTTGTTTTGGTATGATGAGGTTAAAAACTTGCTTTCCGGTCCAAAGTGGCCTTGGTTTCAGAATCGCTGGAGCGGGTACTTTCCCGTCAAAATCCTCCCACCACATTAAGATGTTCATAAAGACATCCTGCAAACCGAAAGTACGCAGTCTTTACTAAGTTATGCAAAATCATTAAATATTTTATGGTAAGCGCTTTGAAACGGCACAAGTGGATTCTCACCTTTTCTATAAAGGTGTCTCTTTTAGTGACTTTTCGGCAACCTAAAAGGGTATCCTGGACGATACCCATTACAGGCCTATTTGCCTGGGGTGAAACAATACACTTAGGGACCATCATAAGCTCCAGCACCTCTGCTCTGGTTTCAAATGACTGGGGAACATGCATGTTCATTTCGTCACCATCAAAATCAGCATTGTAGGGAGAAGTGACAGATAAATTCAAGCGGAAAGTTGAGTATGGCATGATCTTGATCCTATGCCCCATAATAGACATTTTGTGTAAACTGGGTTGCCGATTGAAGAGAACAAAATCCCCATCATTCAAGTGCCTCTCAACCTGCATTGGCAGCATTGGATGTTAAGGAGCTATCTTAGATATCAAAAGCTCCTCAATAACTTGGGAACTGGAAGAAACAAACCTTATATCCTAGTTCAAGGTGCTGATCGCTGCTCTTCTTCAAGTACCGGAGATCAAGCCTTTGGCCATCATCCCTAATTATATACTTGGCCCCGGTTTTACCAGGAGGTGGATGAGGTCCATTTTCAACAAGCTCCTTTAACCTGTTTGAAAAAACCCGCCTTTCAATCAGCACAAAATTATACAGTTCGAAATCTCCTTTTTTCAAGTGGATTGGTGAGTGTGGTTCATTTCGACAAGAACAACAACACACCTTTCAATGTTATATGGTGTCACTGTTTCTGGATAAGTGAGATTCAAAGCAATACTCCATGGAACTCCCAATTGATCAATGTTAATAGTTGGATCGGGAGTAATCACTGTCCGAGCAGAAAAGTCTACTCTCTTGCCCATCAGATTGCCTCTGATCCGACCTTCCTTTGACTTTAATCTACTACATATTGATTTAATAGGTCTACCTGATCTTTGCGTAGCCTGAAAGGTTAGAATATGTAAAATTCAGCAATTAAAACTAAATGGAGTTTCAAGAGATCCAACAGTTAAAAGAAAAGTATACTCAAAGAGAAAATCAGCATACTCTTGGTTGTCCAGGCAGATCATTATCAAAATATGTAGCTATATGAAATTGCAATAGCTGTGCAAACTCCGAAATGATGTGTGCCGGAGCCCCATTCCTTTCCTGCCTCTTCAAATTCTCATTATGACGAATAATCATGGCCAGTTGATGTGTTAAATCATCCTACATGAAATTTAACAGAAAAAGGTAATCCTTATATTGGCACAATTTTCTAGAATTTTATGAAATGAACAGGAGAAGGTACAGACAAAGTGAAACTTTTAGCAACAGTACACTAAGCTCTCGACCTCAACAGGAAAATGAATACCTCACTCCTTGACGAAGTATCCATCATCACAGAGGGACGAACAGGTGGCGGTGGTATAGGAAGTGCTTGAAGAATCATCCAATCTGGCCGAGCATACTCTGGGTTTAGGCCAAGCAGCAGGCAATCTTCGTCACTTACCCTCTTCAGTATGCTCAACACCTACAAGATGAGGTATAATATTAGACAGGTTGAGAGGTCATCCCAAGCAAACCAAAACACCTAGGGGAAACATTCACATACCCTTTCAGCAGAGAGTTGTTGTTTCCTTTCAACTGGTTCTGGCATCTGCTCCGGGTCATCACTCTTTTTCTTTTGCATCTTATATTCAGCAACCATTTTCATACCATCTATTGAAATTTTTGGCTGCTGTGCACCACAGCCACCTCTACTCTTCTTGACAGGTGTTTCCGAATCTTGACCTTGTACATCAATTTCATCCCCTCCTTCACATTTTGTTTTATTTTTGCAGGCATCCAACATCTTTCTCAGCCTGTTTTTAGGATTCCTGATTCTCATGGCTTGCTTGAATTTGGGATCCTCCTGCACAAAATCGGAAAAACCACGGAATCAATAATCCATCCCAGAGCTACATTGAGCATCAGAAACAATAGTCTAGATAATGGATACAGACCACTTCCTTCTTTATGAGACGTCAAGATAAGACCCCTTTTTTTCCCTCTTCATTCATCAGTGAAACCGTAAAGGAGTGTAGTAAGACCGTAACGGAATTAGAGCTATCTTAATATTAAAGATCACTCCTACACATAAATTATAGTCCAATTTTCACTGTTCAATAAGTAAACTATCAAAAGGTAATGAGTTTGACTACTCTTTAGATAGAAAACTTTCTGTCTCTCCCCCTCTTCTAACAAATTTTGCACCCTTCACAAGAAAAATACCAGTCACTAAAGTACCAAATCCAGACTAACTAATACATAGAAACTACCTCCTAAAAAGGATCATGTCGATATAATAGCAAATACTGTTTTATCACCACTTTTGAAACTTGTTTAGCTAGTTTCAAACAGAAGGAAAAACAATTGGCAAACCTCAATACTCTCCAAATTTAATCGTTTACTCACTTAAAATTTAATATTACTAACTTCAAAAATCTCCCCAGTAGTACACATAGGGTCAGTAATTCAAGTCAAGACCATTCCTTCTTCACATAAAAATACTAACTCTAACCACAAACCACAATATTTCATTGGATGCAAAGTTTCAACCTAACAAAATTCAAGTACCTCATCTGCCAGAATTTTGGAGCAGTTGAAGCAGACACAACGAAGGATACTAAGTACAGGTTTCATAAACCCAATATGAAACATAGGCTTAGCTAGCTCAAGATGACCAAAATGCCCTGGACACTCAGCCATGTTAGCCATACACGTCTCACACTTCATCTTTCGATCAATTGTCCCAAGCCGAGGATCACTCAAACCTCCAGGCTTAGGTTTCCCTCTCTCCGTAGTCTCACCATGCTCAATATGCACCACTGACATTTGTCTCTGCAATTACAAAACAAGCCAAATCAATTTCGTTCAAAATAAACCCTAGATAATTCAAAGAAGTGAATTAGGGATTGGAAATTTACAATTTCGTCCGGGCTGACAATGCCGAACTGGACCATCCGGACTTTGGCAACCTCCGCCGGTGAATAAGGGAAGCGCAAATCCATGGTGGCGCAATCTAGGTTTCAACTTTACAGTAATTAATTAAGCAGTTTGGATACTTGTAATATGGGATTTTGATTTATAGATGTGTATAGTTTCTATTTTAGTACTCGATTCTCAGTTAGTTTCAGTTGATTAGTAGAGATCTGAATTTTGCTTTCGCTCTTTGTCTCCTCTCGATTTGAGAAGAGGCTTTGCAAACGAAGTCAGGAATGAGGGCAATATGAGGGTATTTATAGAATATCCACCGCCCTATGGCGCAAGGAAAGACGCGGATGCTAACTTGGGCCGGGTGTGTTTTGAGAGTTAAATGGCCTTTACTAAAGTGCGCTTATATGGCGAGTCTATGATATCCCTTCTATTTTAGGAGTAGGAGAAGAATAATGAAAAATATTTATATTTATACATAGAAATATATCCATCAATTGTAAGTGCCAGACAAGTTCATTCACATCAAATTTATTTTTACTTATAAATAGTTAAATAATTAATGTGTCTTCATTCTCAATTTATTACGGGGAACGGCGCAAATGGTAAATTAATTAGTACTCCCTCCGTGCTATAATAAGTGTCACATTAATCAAAAATACGCATATTAAGAAACCAATAATACAATGTGTAATTTTCTAAATTACCCCTATATAACAAAAATAAATTATTCTTGCCTCTTGATTAGAACATGCACAAATAGTAATCCTTTTGACATTGGGAATCCAACAATAACAAGTTACTATGTGGCTTTTCTAATCATCATTTAGATGTTAACTTGTGAGTTTTTGTCTTAGGGTAGAGTTGGAAAAAACTATCCAATTTATGTCTTGGTTTCCTAAGGTGACACTTATTATGTAGGGGTGTCAATGGTACGGCTCGGATAGTTATTTTATAAAATTTATACCGTACCAATTTTTCGGTTATTTCATTTTGTAGAACCAAAATTAGACATCTCGAAACCATCCCATCATGTCAGTTTCTCTTCAGTATCGGTACAGTTCAGTTAAGTTTCAGTTTTTTTTTTTTAAAAAAGAACATCATGTTATAGTCACTAATAAAAATTAAGACACAATATCATACATACTTCTATATGACTTTGACAAACACTCTCTAGATATTTTTACTAATTAAAAGGTGATGAATCAAGAAAACATGAAAGATGACAAGAATAGAGATTGATCTCACTATTTTACGGTAGTGTAAAATAATGTTAAGCAAAAATAAATATATTTTAGATCGCACGAGGGGGAAAATCAATGAAAATGAGACTACTAAGATTGAGTATCCGTTAAGAGAATTTAAAATCACACGAGAGGAAAAATGTCTAATATTTTGTAACTTTCTATCCAAAATCGTTGGAATACCTTGTAGCTTAGTAATTACTACTCGTGATGCTAGAACTAATTTAAGTTCAATAGGAGTAATATAATAGGTTTTAGAGTTGGAACTTTAGGTGTTAATTATGTTGCCAACTCATAATTGTTTTCATCATCCCAAACCCAAGGCGAAAATTTTAATATTTTATAGTATGTAAATTTAAGAGAAAAGACATCATTTCCCCCTGGAACTTGGCAGCAAAACTCACTTTAGCAACTAAACTTAACCGGGTAATTATTTACCCCCCTAAACAACTTAAGCGATAATTATTTACCCCCTTAGCGGCCGGACCGGTTGAGTGTATTACACTCGCGCCACGTCATTGCCACATCATTGCAGTCATTGCCACGTCAAAAATTACCAACTCTTCATTTTTTATTTTTCTTTTATTATTTTTTCTCTTTCTTCTACTTTCTCCTCATTCTCACCACCACCGCCGCCCCGCCACCAACACCGCCGCCGCCCCCACCTTCTTCCGCCCTCCACCCCCACCCCACTCGCATCGTGATTTCTTCATTATCAAGAACACCACCACCACCATATTCAAGTCGAAGTCCACCGTATTACATCACAGAACTTCACTCGCTAAGGTGTCAAACAAGAAATTGATTAGGTGAAGCCTTCATATACACACAATTTCATTAGGATATCGCAGGCAAGTACATTAATCGTCTTCTTTAGCAATGCCATAAATAAAATGAAAAACGTAAATACAACTATCCTGTGCGTGAAAGCACGTTTCATTGTACAAATGCCTTCCATTACATTTGTTCTTTAGGAAGTATGGGAGTGAGTAGATTCATTTCTCCTCCACCAACGAGCTAATCTAATAAATAATTAACTTTCAAGTAAGGAGCCCAAACAATAAGCATTCAAGGATATCGGCTAACTCTCGCATTTTCATATTTTCTTTTGTTATTTCCTCTATCGTTGATGCTTTCCTTTCCAAAATACTCAACTCCTCTCGAACCTCGAAAATCACCATACGTATCAATGTATTAAGTTTTCCTAATACTAATAACCGTACAATACAAAGCAATATAAGAAACGATATGAGAACGTACATGTGCATAACTAAACATAACTAAAAGTTCGTTTTTCTCAGTACTTTTAGTTAAACACAACTAAAAGTCCGCCGAACCCGCATAACTAAACATAACTAAAAGTCCGTTTTCTCCGGCGTACTTTTAGTTAAACACAACTAAAAGTCCGCCGATCCGAGATAACTAAATATAACTAAAAGTCCGCCCCTCCAAAGATATTCACCTTGCATTTCTAAGAAAGTATGCCTCGATCGAGCTTGCATTTTAATCTTCTTATGCAGATAATGTTCCAACTCACATGCTTAATCTCGCTTACAAATTAACAACAATTAACATAAGTATGAATTCAAACGAGACAAGCAACCCAAGCAATAAGCATTCAAGGATATCCGGCTAACTCCCCGCATTTTCATATTTTCTTTTGTTATTTCCTCATCGTTGATGCTTTCCTTTCCAAAATACTCAACTCCTTGAACCTCGAAAATCACCACACGATCAATGTATTAAGTTTTCCTAATACTAATAACCGTACAATACAAAGACAATATAAACGATATGAGAACGACAGCATAACTAAACATAACTAAAAGTTCAAGCCCGTGCGACTTTTAGTTAAACACAACTAAAAGTCCATTGGGACCCGCATAACTAAACATAACTAAAAGTTGAAAGCCCCTCCGCGAGACTTTTAGTTAAACACAACTAAAAGTCCGCTCTTGATCCTAGCATAACTAAATATAACTAAAAGTCCGCCCTCCAAAGATATTCAAATTTTGCATTTATAAGAAAGTATGCCTCGATCGAGCTTGCATTTTAATCTTCTTACGCAGATAATGTTCCAACTCACATGCTTAATCTCGCTTTTACAAATTAACAACAATTAACATAAGTATGAATTCACTTTCGAGACAATGCAACCCATAATTCCAAATCCACCGTTTGAATAACAATAACAATTGTCATTGTTATTGTTAACACAAATAACAATAGTAATAGCCACTGTCCCGCCCCCTCTTCTTCGACATAAAGTGCATTCAATTGATAATAATAATATTTTGTCGGAAGACAAGAATTGTAATTTCAGACAAGAAGATTGTTCCTTGAATATGTAATAAGAAATTAAAGTAACTAGAGCTTAATAACAAAACCCGTAACAACACTAGAGAGAGAAACCAACACAAAGAACAAAGCAAATGTCAATTTTATGCAAATGTCAACTTTATGCATTTGAATGATCGTTTCACTATGGCCGAATTTGAGTTGGGTTTGTTAACTCAACAAATTTAATCTCTTTATTTGTGTCAAATCAAACCCATAAATTAAATCTATATACAAAGAAACAAAGAAGAAGAAAAATAGTGGGAACTGTTGAAGTAGAACGCAGAAAGAGAAGGGAAAAGAATAAGAAAGAAAAGGAAAAAGTTAATTTAAAATAGAAAATAAAATATTAAGAAAATCTTAATATATCATCCAATTAGAAGATGACATCTGTACAGTTGGGATCACTTTTAGTGTTTATTTTTTCCTCCCACGCGCTTTTAAGAGATTGAGTACACTTTCTTGCCACGTCACCCGTTAAGGGGGGTAAATAATTATCGGCTAAGTTGTTTAGGGGGATAAATAATTACGGCTAAGTTTAGTTGCTAAAGTGAGTTTTGCTGCCAAGTTCCAGGGGGAAATGATGTCTTTTCTCAAAATTTAATATATAAAATATATTTTAATTATATTTACTTATTCGGTTCGGTATTTTTTCGGTTTATTTTTATAAAATTAAAAACCAACCTAATTATTCGGTACGGTTATAAATTTATATAAAAACCGTCGGTTTTATTAAAAGAAACCTAAAAATCGGTTCGGTACGGTTCGGTTGGTTAAGTCGGTTTTTGAAAAACCATTGACACCCCTCGCTGACAATGTATTATGAGACAATTTTTTTTTTTGCTAAGGTGACATTTATTATAGGATAAAATTTTTAGGCTAAAGTGACACTTATTATGGAACGGAGAGAGTATAATTTAGTGTATGTGTCGAATTTATGGAAAAAAAATTGATAAAATGTGATTAACATAAACGTTACGATAAGATAAAGACTTTGTATTTGAAAAATTTAATCTAATCGTAATTTTGATATTTATTTTGCTTAATCTATTCTAATCTGTATGATAATTTTTTTCTTAAGCTTTTTAAAATGTATGACGCAGTTATATTTCTATTAAGCTTTAACTTTTAATAATTAATAACGTCCTTCAATCAATTATTTATATGCAGGCACAATAAATTTAGTAAATAAAAAAAGTTATATATTAATGAGTATCATCTTCTTGGTGAGTATCTACGTTGAAGATCACTCAAGTTTCGGTGCAGTTGATTACTATCGGTACGTCTATTTTTTTTAACATCAATAGTGTTATTTGATGTGTAGTAGTTAAAATACCCTAATTTCTTATGTAGGGAGAATGTGGTGGTTGCACCAAATTATAGGCAATGGTGGTTGCACCAAATTATAGGCAAAGGCCTGCTATGGATGGTCTGGATTATCCGAATTATATAGTGACATCATCCAGCGATAGTGAGGAAATACCTAATGCGGAGGAAAGTGACGATGAGCAAAGTGACGATGAGATTGAGGTTGGAACTAATCTTCAACATCAAGTAGAATTGTTGTAAGACATGATGAATAGTCCGGCACACGAGGAGGAACTGAATTCACAGCAACCATTTGAACAGCAAGAGTCGACTCCGGTTCACATTGCAGAGCCAATTTCAACAGCAAGAGTCGACCCCGATTCAGTGGCATTCCAATGAGATCCCCATCTTGATCATCTTCAAGATCGCCCCGGATGCCTTTGTCTTTACTAGGGATGATGATCATATTCGGCGAAGTTTGTGGAAAGAGCTAGTGGATCTTTTAAAATAAAAGGCTCATATTGAAAATAAAAAAAGTTAATTATTTATATGCAGGCACAATAAATTTAGTAAATAAAAAAAGTTATATATTAATGAGTATCGTCTTCTTGGTGAGTATCTACGTTGAAGATCACTCAAGTTTCGGTGCAGTTGATTACTATCGGTACATCTATTTTTTTTAACATCAATAGTGTTATTTGATGTGTAGTAGTTAAAATACCCTAATTTCTTATGTAGGGAGAATGTGGTGGTTGCACCAAATTATAGGCAATGGTGGTTGCACCAAATTATAGGCAAAAGCCTACTATGGATGGTCCGAATTATCCGAATTATACAGTGACATCATCCAGCGATAGTGAGGAAATACCTAATGCGGAGGAAAGTGACGATGAGCAAAGTGACGATGAGATTGAGGTTGGAACTAATCTTCAACATCAAGTAGAATTGTTGTAAGACATGATGAATAGTCCGGCACACGAGGAGGAATCGAATTCACAAGAACCATTTGAAAAGAAGAGTCGACTCGGTTCGGCCAGCAGCCAATTTCAACAGCAAGAGTCGACCCCGATTCAGTGGCATTCCAATGAGATCCCCTATCTTGATC
The DNA here is from genome assembly GCF_029784015.1 of Lycium ferocissimum. Lineage (NCBI taxonomy): Eukaryota > Viridiplantae > Streptophyta > Magnoliopsida > Solanales > Solanaceae > Lycium > Lycium ferocissimum. Next base: position 59,307,440 of record NC_081343.1, read on the forward strand.
ATCTTCAAGATCGCCGTATGCCTTTGTCTTTACTAGGGATGATGATCATATTCGGCGAAGTTTGTGGAAAGAGCCAGTGGATCTTTTAAAATAAAAGGCTCATATTGAAAAAGGGATGATTTTCAGCTCGAAAAATCATTGCAAAGGTCGTTAAGATTTATTGCATCCAGGGGATGAGGAGTTAAAAGTTGACGATTTCACACGAAAACTTTGGCGATAGATGCAAAGTCGAAAATATCAAGGCTGCGAATGGATGCTCCGTGGTAAGGAAACTGCTGAAAAGATGTGGATTATTTCAAAGTTCTACACAAAGCACACTTGTGATAAGGGTGACCTCCCAGATGATCATTGCAATCTAGATACTAATTTGATTGCGCGTGTATTAGTTGGCGACATTAGAGAAAACCCAAGGTATCCCCTTCGCCTAAGTTTATTTTATTTTTGGTGATAATATAATGTTCCTCATTGTTATATCTTCGATATTTCAACTTTTCGGGTTCCCTATTAAAGATTGTATTAGAGCGAAAACGAAAGTATATAGCAAAACCGTGACTAGAAGGAAGGCGTATCTTGGGCGTAGGCATGCACATGAGATAGTCTTCGGCAATTGGGAAGGCTCTTTCAAGACGTTGCCGAGATACATGGCGGCTCTACGACACTTCAATCATGGTACAGTTGTTGAATAGAAGCTCAAATCGAAGCCTGGTATGCCCGATAATATTTTTGATTTTGTGTTTTGGGCCTTCAAACCATGCATTGATGGTTTTGCTCATTGTCGGCTCCGTAATATCAATAGATGGAACACATGTGTACGGAAGTATGACATAAAGCTGCTAATAGCTGAGCTGGAATGGATGCAAACGGAGTTATATTCCGTCTAGCTTTTGCAATTGTAGCTAATGAGAGCATTAGTACGTGGGGTATGTTTTTGGACTACTTAAGGCAACACGTTATTAAGGATCACATGGGAATATATGTGATATCAGACAGATATGCTGGCATATTGCACAGTATGTTCAATTTGCAAGGGTGGCAGCCACCCTTTGCCTACCATCGTTATTGTTTAAGGCATTTGAAGGCAAACTTCCAAAAGGCATATCGAATCTCAAAGACTTTGCGGTGGATGTGGGCGGCTGTAATAGAGCATCGGGAGAAGAAGTTTAAACCGAGATGGACATTATTAGGCGGGCGAACGAGGAAGCCTTCCACCGGTTGAATGCAATTGATAAAGACAAATGGACATTACACCGGATGAAGGTAGGCGATGGGGTATGTCGACAACAAAACAGCTCCGAGTCATTCAATGGCTTATTGAAATCGCACAGGTGTACCCGTCACCGCAATGGTGAGAATGACATTTAAGGTGTTGTGGAGCGGTTCGTCAGTAGATCAAAAGAGGTCAAAGCACATGCAACAGCAGGTCTAAGACGGATGCCAAAACCGTCAAAACTGTTCGAGTACCACAAATATAAGGCTCAAAAACATGACTGGATGGAGTACAACTCTGTAAAGTGCATATTTGAACTCACAACAAGTGTGCATCAAGGTAAATGAGGTAACGTCCACACAATTTGTGAGATTCCAAGAACATGCACATGCGGCAAGTGGCAATCATATATGCTATGTTCTCATGCCTTCAAGTGTTTTATCGCAATGGGAAAGAACGCCTCTCCGTACATGGCTGAGGAATATACAGTTGAAAATTATGCAAGAACTATGCTCGAAGGTTTTACCCATTTGGCAGTGAGAGTTATTGGCCACCGGATCCATTTTCAATGGTTGCAAATAAAGCATTTATCCGTAAATTCAGAAAGAATGCATACTCGCGTATTCATAATGAAATGGATGTTCCACCGGGGAGATACACTTGAAAATGCTCATTTTGCAATTATGTTGGTCATGATAAGCGCAAGTGTCCCTTACGGCATGGTGGTCAAACTACATCTCGAGGTGGAAGTACCTCTCGTGGTGGAGGAAACTTTCGTGGTGGAAGTACCTCTAGTGGTGGTGGCACATCTCGCGGTAGTGGCGGAAGATCAACTCAAGGGCATTAATTGATGAATGTTTTTTAAGTTTTTTTTCTTACTTTGATGATTGTATTTTAAAAAGTTTAAGTTTCTTATTAATGAACAAGTTTAAGTATTTTCATCTACTCAAGGTAATGAATGATGCAATTTAATTAAGTTTTTTTTTTTTTTGGTATGAATGCTTGTCATTTTGACTAACTTTTGATTAATTATTAATGAACAAGTTTAAGTATTCGTAAAGAACTTCAAGCTAATGTCACTGAGCCTTCAAACGAAAATGGCGTTCGAGCACTTTTCAATCACTAAAACGCCCATCCGAACTTTTATGTATCCTTGATATATTGACCCTACCTTATTAATCGCACAAAAATAAGTAGGATTCTATATAAAATATTGAAGTTTCGGGGTCCCGAAGCATGATTAATCTATGGTCAAAGTACGTTAAAAAGTGTAATGGAAGAAGGGTTAACCAAAAGGGTCGGAAAAAAAAGAAGGGACACTATAGCGCAGTAAATTATTGCGCTATAGCAGTTAACGGAGCTGTACCCGTTAACTACTTTAGCGCAGTAAATTACTGCGCTAAAGGTAGTTTGGTAATATTTTTTTTTTTGTTGGGGTATTTTGGTTCAAAATATTTTTTTTGGGGGCATTTTGGTTCCGGACTCGTAAAGGGAGACAAAAAAATAGAGACAAAAAATGGCGGTAGTGGAAATGTGGCGGCAATCGTAGGTGGTAGGAAAGGGAATGAGAGAAGTGGTTGGTTGGTGATGGAGATTGCCGGATTATTTTAGGAGGCGGGTCGGGACGGGTAAAATATGGGAGTGAGTTATTTTTAATGAAATCGGGTTATTTCAATCAATTTGGGAATTTTCGTTAAATGAAGGGTATATTTATTAACTTTCATAACGATAGGGGTATAAATTACCCAAAATTATAACGGAATATATTTTTAACCCTTAAAACAAAATAGAGGTATATTTCTGACGCTTTTTATTTAAATAAAACGTCTACTTAACTTCTTTTTTACTTTTATTTTTCAGGAAGGACTTGTCTAAATTTTTTTTAAGGGAAAAGAGTCAAATATACTCTTTTACTTTGTTTTATTAGTTAAATATATCATCCGTTAGTAAAAGTTAATAAAAACACCCTTAGTGTCTTCAAACTTCACACTTATGCCCTTATTTGAATGGAAATTCCCAAATCCTCTCAAATTACCCAATTTCAAAAAAATTATCCTTTTTTTTTACTCGCCCCGCCTGACCCGCCTATCATCATCATTAAGCTTTAGCTTCATTTTCTTTCATGGAGAAAAAAAGAAAAAAATAAGAACACACCCAAATGATAAAATTCCAAAACTGACCTCAAATTTCATCTTTAAATCCAACTCTAAAAATTAACACAGACAGTGAATACCAAATTACATCAAGAATTTTTTTTAAAAAAAGGGAAGTTCGTTTATGTTTGATGAGATATCAACAGCTTTTACAACTTCTTCCTTTTCCTCGAGAATTCGGACATTGTATAACTGCTGCGATTGCCACTGTCCTTTTTTTTTTTTTTTTAAATTCTTGATGTAATTTGGTATTTACTGCATCAAAATTTAGAATTGGATTTAAAAATTAAATTTGAAGTAAGTTTTGAGATTTTATTATTTAGAGTTGCTTTTTCTCCATACATAAGATAAATCAGAAATTACGATGATGATTTAACAGGGTTTGCCGAGAGATGTCAACAAAAAAGGTGAATAATTTTTTTTTGAAATCCGGTAATTTGAGAGTATTTGGGATTTCTATCCAAATAGAGATATAAGTGTGAAGTTTAAAGATGGTAGGGGTATGTTTATTATCTTTTACTAACGAATAATATATTTAATTAATAAAATAAAGTAGAGGGGTATATTTGACCCTTTTTTTAACCTTAACCCAATTTCCGAAAGGAAAGGAAAAGTCCTTGTTGCCGCCCAACTTCTAGATTATGATTCTTTTCAACGCCTCGCCATATTCATGTAGACGCGGTTTTGACACTCCACAATCGAATTCATCTTCCCCAAAATTTGCCCTTCATAAAAACCCCTTTCCTTCACCAAACCCTCTCACCTTCAATTCAAACATGGCATCAATCTACAGTTGTAAAGAATGCGGTACAAACTTCAATCTCCACACCACATATCTCTACCCACCTGATTTTTACTTCGAAGCAGGCAACAAAGGTACTCTATCTTTCTCAGCTATTGATTCATCCAAATTCAAGTTCAAGAAAGAAGATAAAATTAGACCCTTTTTCGAGACCCTTGATTATTGGGGTATCCAGAGGAAAAGGACCAAGATGATGTGTATGAATTGTGGGAAGCTTGTGGGTTATGTGTATGATGATGGGCCACCCATGACTGATAGTCCGGGTCAGTTTCATTTTGGGCCTAGTCAGGTTATTCCTAGAGCACCAAGGTATAGGCTAAAGAATAAGGCTTTGAAGATTACTACTGAGACTTGACATGTGTTGCAATTTTTATTTTTTGGCTAATTTCTAGATGTTGGGGGTTTGTATTTGGACTTAGGAGATGTATGACATTGTGCATAAGAGATTTTTGATTGTCGCAGATGTTGGTTTTGTTATTTGTTTTATTTTGTGTAAATATTCATACTGGATGAATAAAAAGACTACCTTTTTGACTTTCTTTACAGAAGTTTTTAGAAGCTGAATTAAAAAATTTCCTTTAAAAAGAAGGATGAAAGCTAAGGACCATTTTTTGTTTTGATGCTAGAATCAGAATTTTGAACAATGGATGAGCGAAACTTAGCATTAGTGAGCTTTAAATGCTTTGAACTGTTTCTTGTGTTTTGCTAGGATAAGAAGTTTGAGTAGCAGTATCATGTTCTTTTGTTACAACAACAACAATCCAGTGTAATCCTACAAGTGGGGTAGAGTGTACCCTACCATGGTAGGTAGAGGGACTGTTTCTGATAGACCCTCGGCTCAAAGATATCATGTTCTTTTGTTAATAAGTAATTTTGTGATTTAGATAATTAGATGTAGGGAGGCTCCTGCCTGTAGATAACCTTAGGATTTGTACTGAAAAAGCTAGTAAATTAACAACTGTGCCAACTAATTTTTAGGCCATCTCTAATGATTTTGGCATCTCTGATTATTGCAATAATTTTCTTCCTTGGAGATAAGAGGCACGGTCAGTGATTGTCCTGTTTGTTATAGATTTTTCCTTGAAGAACGAGGTTGATACTGTAGTCAATGGAAGTCTGTATCAAATGGCCATGCATACGTTTTTGCTCTGTAGCTTTTCGTTTCTTCCTTGTCTTTCAATCATATGGCCCTTGTCCATTCTCATTAGCAGCAGCTTTCCTGGTGAGACCTTCTTCCATATGACAACCTTTGGCGCTGATATATTGATTTTGCCTCCAGGAAATCAATTATGGTCGTTAAATCCTTACTGCTTTAGCACTCAACATTAAAGATGTTTGTCCACAATCTCTTTTTTGAGGTCACACATATGAATGTAACAATAATTTGCCTACTTATTATGCTATTTTATGGTCTTGTTAAAGACTTTCTCCTTGTAATTCATCTTATGAGGAATGCTACCTCCATGTAGCTTATATAGAATAGTTGATGATGCATTTTCTGATTACAACAACACCTACATATCCAGTGTAATCCCACGAGTGGGTCTGGGGAGGGTAGAGTGTACGCAGACCTTACCCCTACCTTGGGGAGGTAGAGATGCTGGTTTTCCGAGAGACCCTCGGCTCAAGGAAAAGCATTTCAAAGCAGTTCGGAAAAGGTTCATTGTTGCAGTAGCGTAGTATGAATAAAAAAAGGATGGTCAAGATTTTGTTTATATTGACAGAACAAGACCACTACCTTTTCCTTCAGAGCTATGTCCTCTGGAGAAGGAGAGACAATTTATTTTTCTGAGAAGATTTGTGTTCTATTAGAAAATATAGAGCACTTTTAGTGTTAGGGAACCTAAAACGTTAGATGTTGGATTGAGACGGGTCTGAATAAAGCGATATCCATAGCGATGATTCATATAGTTGACCCCAACTAGATTGAGATTGAGGTGTAGTATTATGTTGTTATTCTGACCATTGGCTTTGCCAAATTATTAGTCATCTTATCTGGATCTTTCAAAGATGTAATTATAAGCCAACTGATGGAGGTTGAAGATCGGTGGTTCCTCCCTTTCCCAGGGGGAAAAGCTTCTATATATTTATCTTGATAATGAACATTAAGTTCAAGCATGTGCCTTTGGGTATGTTTGTGCTGAGAAAAGAAACATCGTATCAGGAAATGTTTTGGTTGGGGTGGGGGGGTTGGAGAGGAGGAAGATAAAAATTATACCCAAGGTTGATCTTAGTAGTTGTAACTTAAAGAGATCCTGATGCAGAAATGTACTGACTGAGGCAATTGGTGTAACTGTTACGATTATGACTGGACAAGAGTCATTTAAAACTTCTTTTTCCTTTTGTTTTATGTATATAAATTTATAAATTTATGTTGAGGGAAGGCAAGCTATGTTAAAGTTTCTTGATCGAAGAGATTGTGCATATTGCCCACTGGCCCCGCTACATTCATAAATTTCTGACACCAATATCATTCCTAGCATTCTAACTCGACCCGGTAATGAGATGGTGTTCACTGTTGCTTAGCAAAGGGAACAGGTAGCAAGACACAAAAAAGAACAACATGGTGGTGATTATATCATCTAGTTAATTGGTGAAATCATACCGAACTGCTGAACTAAGGATTATGATGTCTGTTTTATTAGTAAATTAAGCTAGTCGTTTAGAGGTCTTGATCAATGACATATTCTTCTGACATTGACTCCAAAGATTTCTGGAAGTTTCCCAGATTCATGTTTAGAGGTCTGTAGCTCAATTGTAGCTTCTGTAGTATGGCTCGCTGGCTAATCCATGTTATGTGCCTACTCTTTTGAACATCAAACCTGTAAGTCCTCCAGCATCGGCTCCAACATAATTTCCAATATTCTAAAATCTTAAGGCACCCTTATGCTTGTGTCTACCAGTTAAATTCTGTGTCTGATTTTTGTCTGCGTATGGTGGATCATCTATTCTAAATCAGTCCTATTCAGAAGAAAAAGTGCTCCTGGGAGGAGTCTCAACCTAGCTTGCTGTAAGGTTTGAAAGTTTTATTTGATCAATAGCTACTAACCAAAACCTTTGAGTTTCCAAATTCAGTTCTCAGAAAATCCAAAACAAAATTTCGGGCTTTCAATAATATGAAATGATGAGTGTGGAGAAGCTCAAAACACCAGAGACAGGAGTTCAGCAAGAGATCTAAATTCAACGAGAATGCTATTGAGTAATAGTCACTTGGACTCTGAAATGAAGCGGAGTGCAGTTGATTGTATGGCTGCTGGTAAAAAGTTAAAGAAGACCCCTGCACCACCTTCACTACCACTATGACTACAAAGCATGGAGGTTTTTCCTTGCAGGGAACTGTCAGTTGAGCCGATGGCCGCGGCAAGCCTGACAAATAAGGAGATTGCTAAAATATTGGAAGCAGAAGCCCAAGACTGCGCAAGATCACTTGATCTCCATTTAAGGCTGCAGCTCGAAACGGGGCAGCCAATCTCTTGGTGAGGTTTCATATCAATTTCATTAAAGATGTCATTAGAACTTACAGATGAGTAAATTTTGATTGATGAATCATCGTACATTCACCTAGGTGATGCCTATAGGGATAACATTCTGCTAATTCGTTCAGAATTCAGGTTGTTGATTATTTAAGGGTCTTTTGTCCTGCTTATCATTTGTTTAACACCTATCAGCTAGGATTTGCTTCCCATCTGTCAAGGATTCCTCATCCTATGCCTTGCCCTGATTGGTATAATTTTTTTTTATATTGTAAAGTAAGGCATTTAGGGGTAGGAGATCAGTCAAATCATACAATTTATAACTTACTCTACAACTTTTCCATCTTAGAATAGAAACGAAAACTATTGAGGGCTAAATTTTCTCCGTGTATCCTCCTAATAAGATTCCTTAGAAAGTCAAATTGATCCAGTGGGCCAATTATAATAATTTGAAGGACAATGCAATAGTAGATGTTCATTAAGTTATTATTCTATATATCTGCCCCAGTAAGCAAAAGCAATCTAGGTTGCATTTTTATAAATTTGTTTTCTCATTGGCTGGTTGGGCCACAATAACGTGGAATGAAAAAAATATGTTGGATGAGTATACCTTGTTATTTTCTCTCTCTTGAATCTTTTTTGAAGCTGGAAGAAGAGATGCTTAAGCTACTCTTTTGATTTTTTTTTTTTTGTCTCCCTTTCTTCCTCATCGACTCAATCTATGCATTAGTGTGATTTGAACTGTCAAGATGAATGTAGAAATTGTGCTAAATAGGAGTTTTGACAGGAAAAAGTGAGAACACGAGTCATCTTGCCTATCATCTAATACTGGCAACTGGAGTAAAAATAGAGCCCCATCTCGTCATCAGGAGAATGATTTATCTCTATGTGGTTTTAATATTTGATTATCAAAAGCAATAGAGAAAAATGAAAGAGGCGTCCTGAGATTGATTTTGGCCCAGCAGTTCTAATTAACTTTCTTTCATATTGTCTCCTTTAACTTTAAGGACTGTAAAGTGCAAATACCTTGATGAGTCCTGAAGGAGGATAATCATGATAAGGAGAGTGAAATAGTAACTCAGAACTGCACCAAAAATAAAGAGAACAAGAAGGAAAAAAGAGTTGTTGGTATGAAGGATTGGCAAGTGCAAGAGACTAGGACTAGTTGAACGTGAAATTCAACAAGCCACAGTACTGACAAGAAAATTGTGTTGGCCACCGACAATTATAGACACTACTGGTGCATATGGTTGCTTATGTTGGCCCATCAGGAACCATCCAATGGTATCAATTGAATTTGGGACTATTTCAATTAAACAGCTGATATATCAGAATGTTTGGTGATCATTTCTCTGATTGTCACTTCAATCACTGCATAATCGTATTCAAGGTTATTTTCAGTAATTCTGGCAAAATTGCTAACAAAGTTAATTAGAGTTACTGTGAGAGGATAAGTTCTCAATTAGGAAATGGTCCCTCGTAATGCTTTACACTTTGAATACAAGAAGATTACCTATAAAGATTTATTGTTCTTTTTTTGTTTAATCTTCAGATATCTTAACGTTTAAGAATAAGTATCTCTTGAGAGATTTAACAACAACATCAACATACCCATAGAAATCCTTCAATGCCCGAGGAGGGGGTAAAGTGTACAAGGTAGGGAGGATTTAACATATAATTGAAATGAATTTGAAGTAGTTGTTCTATTCTAAATTTTCTTGAGAGTGGGAGGGAAAGCGTGCAACATTAATTTTTTTTTTTTTTTAATTCTGAGGGATTGTAAAAAATGGCCGTCCAATTTCATTCTAGCGCTAAAGTTCCGATGGAAACAATGTTGCTTTTCAGAAGAAAGTTGCAGCATAGACGCACACAAGAAGACAAGACTACGGTGGTTAACTGATAACGTCCCGCCAAATTGCTGACATAAGGAAGGCCGCTTTCTTAGTTAATTATAAAGTGGCTTAGAAGCCTTCTATCAGGGTTATATTCTATTGACATTTATCGTAAATATATATCAAAGCTTAAAGTTTCCTTCAAAGTTTTCAAAGGCGTCTAGCTCAAGTATCAGCAATTTCTGCAGCATATCTCTCTGGCTAATCCATGTTATTTGCCTACTCTATCGTACATCAAAACCTGTAAGTCCGCCAACATCTGGTCCCAAACAAGTTTCTAATGTTACTGAAACTTTGATTTTACCTACTAGTCAATTTCTCCTTTCTGATCTTTGTTTCTTGTTATGGTGGTCTGGACCAACTAGTCTAAAATCAGTCCCTACACGAGAAAAAAGAAAGTTCTGCTGAGAGGTCTCCACTTATAGTCATATTGAAGGCTTGAAAGTTTATATTCCTCATCATCTCATAATCTTGAAAGCTCAAACTTCTAAATCCGGCAAGAATCTATTGAAAAACATGAAGCAAAGGGAAGGTAAGAGTGTAACTGATGGAAAAAAGTCGAAGAAGATTGCTCCACCACCTCCACCACCACCACCAGCATCGAGGTTTCTTCTTAGCAGGAAATTGGCAACACCAAGCCTGACCAAACAGGAGATTGCTAAGTATTGGAAACAGAAGCGCAAAACTGAAGAAGAGCACTTCCTTGATGCCATCAAAGCTGCAGCCAGAATCAGGGCGCGCAATCTCTCGGTAAAGTTTCATATCAATTTATGAAAGAAGTTAATACGCAAGAATTCGTAATTTTTTTTATTGATGAATATACATGCTCTTTGTGAAAAACGTTAGGAAAATAGTAAATTACGTCGTTCGGTCGTTCCTTATCCTGATCCATGTCTTGCTTGCCATAAATCTTTTGATAAAGCATAGTCATAGAAAGGGGGAGGTATGTCAAATCACACCATAGCTTTGCAACTTTGCCATACTTCGGATAGATAATAGTAAGAAATATTGAGTGCTCCACTTTCTTTGCGTATACTCCTATCAGTAAGATTCCTTAAAAGTCATATTCAACCGAAGGCCAATAATAATATTTAATTGATAGATGACTGCTAGACTTCTATGCCCATAAGCAAAGCTTATTACGTTGCATTATTATATATGGGACCAGCAGGCCACTACCACACGGGATGATAAGAAAAGTTTTTGATGAATATCTATTCCCTTATTATTTTCTGGGTCAATAGAAATATAAAATAAGTTAGGAAAGATACCATTTCGCCCTCTTGAATCTTTAAAGAGATCTATAAGTTGCACTTTGATAACTATAGCTAATGACTATGACTAAACTTTTATTCGCCCTTTTGTCTCCTTGTCCCAATGCTGCACTATTTAGATGAATTTGGTCAATTGACAACTCTATATGTTGCTCTGTAACCTGCTACTGGCAACCGGTGTACAAAGTACAGAGCCCATCCGTGATCAAAGGAAATACTTATGTCCTAATTCATATTTGATTTAGAGTTCATATTTCTAATAATTAAGTTCTTTACATATTGTCCGTTGTATTTAAGGAGGAGGACTACAAACATTTCGTGGATTCCTTGTATGAGTATGATAAGGAGAATGAGAAGGTAGCTGAGAACATCTCTGAAACTCAAGACAACGTGAAGGATAAGAGAGTTGGTATAAAGGACTGGTAAGTAGTAGAAACTTTTAACAAAGTGAGACATAACTACTTATTGATGAAATCAATTTCAGTACTTGGTGCTTATCAGCTACTTTCAATTAGTCAAACAAGCAGGCTCACATATATTTATTTGGGACTTGCAGGTGGACGAAGAGCAAATATGCATATTTAAACCAGCCTGCTTTGAAGTCCATGGAACGCCATGGCTCCACTTATATTCCGCAACTATATTGCTACAAGGCTCCACCTCCACCAGTTACGACCACTTTTGGGATCTTCTAGACAATTCAAGCCGTTCACTCAGTCATATATATTTCATGTATGCGTATATCATTGTTTGTTAAGTGTGATCCTCAAATTAGAGGAAGTGTCATATGATTGAAATTGTTGTATTGGGTTTGTGACTTTGTGTGAAAACTGGTGTTAACAAATAATGGTTCTATTGTTGGATGCTCGATCTATTCAGCTTTCAATTCATCAAGTCATTGCAGAACAGAATTATATATGCTGCTATTTTTACCAGATGATACTATTGTGATTTAGTCTGCATTAGCAAAGCCATCGTGAGTTAAGGACATGCAAAAACACTTACACTATCTGGTCATTTAAAAATATGTAACTACACGTAACTGTCTTCTCACATCCGAACATATGATTGGGGAATGGGGCATAATATGTGGAATTACTATTTTGAACAATAATTTATTGCTACTTAAGCTTCTTTTCAAATGATATTATCTAGTCCCCCAAAAAAAAAAAAAAAAAAAAAAATAACCTATTATAACGGGTTAAACTACACTAATAGTCTTTTTTTTAGCTCACTAGTCAATTAAATCCAACTTGGGACCTATATCCTTGAGCAGCGACAAAATTGCGCTTCATACTTTTCAAACGAGTTAGGCTGAGGATGGTAGTTGAGACTTGAGACTAGAAATTCTGCAAATTAACTACATAAGATTTGATAAAAGAAATTGGGTTTACCTTTAATTATTACTCCGTACTACTTAGTTTGGTAAGCAGTTACTATTAGCTAATGATTCCAGCTTGGTTCACTGTCAGCTAATTACCTCCTAGTTTCGATGTAATAACGTTGACTTTAGATAGTCAGTAAAATAAACACTGTTCCATTCAAGAGACGCGTTATTTTGTTATACATATATATGAAGCACGATTTTTCCACTATGTTCAGCAAAGTCTTTGACAACTGTAAATTTGTTCTCAGTTATTTAGTGCAACTTACTGACTCAGAGATTGAGAATTCTTTATTAATCAGAGATATAATTATCCCAAAGCCTGTTCTAGGCAATATTCAGTTCACGCGTTAACGATGATATTATACTTATATATAATGGAGAATATGCAAATTTTATAGTCCTCACATTACCAAGTGTATTCCAATTGTTGCATTTTGGTTGGTTATTCCCAATTCTTAACACCAATTATTTTTCTTGAGTTCATTCCCTCTTTAATTTGTATACTGATATTGTAATAATTTTTTGTGGTTTTCTTTTTCTCTTTACTCCCTTAGTTTTATATTATAGAGCAATATTTTTAACTTTTATACTTAGTTCAAAATAAATATTACTATTATATATAAGGGACAACTAAGAGGCTTTTGTAGTCCTCACAAAAGCTTTCAATAAAATGTCAAATTTTTTAATTAATTATTTCTAGGTCCTAATTTATTTTTTAAAATCAAATTTACTTTTTGTTCTTAAGGTCTACTTTTCGAAAACTGTCGAACCTTCTACCTCATTTTTCCTGTTTTTTGGTTTTCTATCCGGTGCCCGGTTTCCGCATTTGAGCCCGAATAATCCAGATAATTCGCATTGTGTAGCGCCTATTCGGGGAAACCGCTCCCTCCAAAGATTTTTTTCATACCCAAGTTCGAACCCGTGACCCCCTAATTAAGGGATGAGCAGCCCCATCCGCTACACAAGTTTTGTATTTGTCTTAAAAGTTCATTAACTATGTATAGATTATTAATGAACAAAATAACTTTAAAAAAATTAGGATCCAGAACTAATGAGTATCAAATTCTGACTCCGCATTTGATTTGAAGTAAATAATTTCATCAAAATGAAAGTTAAAATATTAAAGGAGTGAAATGAAAGTTTTGCTTTTATATATTGAAAATATACTTATATGAGATTTAAATATTACTAACATAAATTATATTTCTTTAATTAAAATATCTACTTTTATATATTGGGTTTGACACGGGCCTCACAGAACTAGTTAATAGCAGTAATGATGATCCCAACTATTTAAGACAAGTTTGGCTCTTTACCCTTGAAAAGATGTCTCTGTTAATGCTCTCAAAGTATGATTCCCTTTCACCCTCATTTAAATAAGCAAAACTAGTACCATAGGTAGCAGTCCATGATGTGTTGGGTAAATATACCTTCAAAAGAGGGTAAGAAAACATGGAATGTTTCCTCACTACACCAGCATGGTTAAGGACCCTAATTCTTTCTGATTTATGCCAGTTAATTAGCCATCGAATTGAGTTTCATCAACTAATAGATTTTTTTTTTTTTTGAAAGAAAAAAGTGTGGTGCTACTGACTAGTAGTGTTAGGAAATAGCAAATGTAGTGGTCTACCATCTAAAGAAAAATATTTGGGGGGAGGTTTGATAAATATGACTTATTTGCCTCTGATATTTATATCAAAATAAATAAGCTAACTTTAACAATTAAAATCAAAGTAAGAGACACATAATTTATATTTATATATACTTAATATTTAATGTAAATATTGAGTAATTTTTTTTGGTCAAGTATAAAGGTCAACTTTAGTGTCACAAAAATCCAAAGTTTTAAGTACGCGTAGTAGTAGTATAGTAACATATCCATCTGTCACGGACAGATTACAGAAAGTCTGGAAGCGCAAACACATTGTTATATCAAAATCCAATTCCATTTCCCTTTCAATTAGTCAAATCAAATCAAAAGAAAATAAAACCCACCGTTTTTCTTCACCAAAAAAACACCTACGAGCTGTGATCCCAGGTCCCATTAGCTGAAACAAAGTCTTATTCAGATCTTCAAAAAATTCAAGATTTGCAAATTCAATTCTTGATTGTTACTACAGATTTGAGTGGTAATGGCAGTTAAAGGGAGACATTCCCGAGTTGGGCCTCGAAAATCCTCAAATTCTACACTAATCTTTGGTGGATTTATTTTGTTGTCATTTGTCGGTCTCATTTTTCTTGCTTTCCGAATTATCTCCATTCCTAGTAGTTCAAAGGGTTCTCAGAAAGCACATGATCTTAGCTCTATAGCACACAACACTGTTCAAAGGTACCATTCAATTGAGTTGAATTTTGCTGATTGTTTTTTGTTTTTTCTTATGGCAATTGGTGTAGGGATCTGATAGCTAATTTTTTTGTTTTGTTTTGGGGTGCAGACAAGATGATGATGACGATGGAAAAAAAGATCAGTGGGTTGAAGTGATTTCTTTGGAACCAAGAGCCTATGTTTACCATAACTTCTTGGTATCTCTCTTAAAGATTTCGTATTTGTTTTAAATTTTTTTTTTTTTTTCAGTACGTTGTGTTTATGGAAGCTTCTATTGCTACTAGTTATCTCAGAGCTAAATTTCTTTGTGAATTTGATGCTTATAGTTATGCCTCAGTTTGTAGAAAATAAGAAATGCTTTGTATATGCGACGGTTGTTTTACCAAATACTCACTCTGTCCCAATTGATGTGTCATTTTTCACTTATTGAGAGCCAATTTGACTAATTTTCGAAGCTAAATTGGATTGGATCAACTCAATTTTTTAAATTAAAATTTAAATATTCAAAAAACCACCGGAAAAGTACTGATAGATGCAATTCTTCTCATGTGAATATAATGAAAATACATTTTAAAATGTTGGTCAAAATTCATACAGTTTGAATCTTGAGAAGTGAAAACTGTCAAATAAATTGGGACGGAGGGATTATTAGTTTGTGAACACATCAAGCTGAATTTGATATCAGATTCTATTGCTTAGCATATGGCGGAAAAAGAAAAACAAAATTCAATAAAAATTGTGCTCATATGGAAGTTTTCAGTTTAATTAAAAGTCTGACCTTGTCGAAATTTCTTTTCCAATTCTGAATATTGATACTGGTGTTTTCATGTCGCATATCTAGAGCTTGATCTATTGATCGATATATTTGCTGCTATCCATCGGATTCATTGACCTAAGGAGTAAAGACTCTAATTTCATTGTTTTCTCTTTGGCAGTCCAAGGAGGAATGTGAGTATCTGATTAGTCTTGCCAAGCCTCACATGCAAAAGTCAAGTGTTGTAGATAGTGCTACTGGCAAGAGTATGGACAGCAGGTAAGCATATTATTTGCATACCGTGGGCTTGTAAAGCTAGGTTGTATTACTGAGGATTATGGAGATATAACCGTAGTTGATTCTCTAATTCTTTGCTCCTGCTATTCCCTACCTCCCAGGGTCCGAACCAGCTCTGGAACATTTCTTGCAAGAGGACGTGATAAGGTGATCAGGGATATTGAGAAAAGGATTGCAGATTTCACCTTCATACCAGCAGGTATGGAGTAACTGAATGAATATGTCTCTTATTACTGAAGGATCTATTTTCCCTCTAACTGTTATGGAAAGAATAATTATTTAATAAAGCTTTGGGGTGTCTGAAAATGTTTTTTTCTAGTTCACCGGTTAGCTCTTCCTCTCTTAATGAACTCTATTTAATGGTGTTATCTAATGTACTCTCTCTGTCACTAATTTTTTTGCACTATTCTTTTTTGTCCTTTTCAATGCTTTCCTTTTCTTTATTTGAGCTGAGGGTCTATGGAAAACAACCTCTCTACCTCCACAAGGTAGGGGTTAGGTCTGCTTACACACTACCCTCTCCAGAACCCACTTGTCGGATTACACTGGGTTTGTTGTTATTATTATTGTTTTTCTTTTTGTCCATCCCGGCACCTTTCATTTTTAGAAACTAAAAATTATACATTCTCATTTTCCATTGACTTGACTTGTTACTCCATCTTATACGAGACAGATTGCTTGGTATAATGGTAATTCTGATATTTTATTCATATTTAGCTTATCTGTCAGGAGTCTTTTTACTTATTTAAACCCATGTCCGGTTAAACTATGCCAAAACAAATTGGGTCTCGAGGAAGTAACACAATTTTTCCACAAGATATGGAAATATCAAATAAGGCAGGTTTCTTTGATGTCACCAGTAATAGCAGAAGATACGTGATATATTTGTTAGGAGTTTCAGTATGCTAAATTAGTTTTACTCTAAGAGGGAATGCTCCTTTGGAGCTCCAGGAGAAAGAGCCCTATATTTGCAACCAAATAATGTACTAATTTCGTTTTATCCATGATTTCTGGAGCTGTATGCAATATCCAAAATAAAGTTAGATGTGTTATTTTTGGTCGGTTGTTGGATGCAGATTTACTATGCATTGAGTTGGGAGATGGTGGCTGGATGAGTTTGAATTTAATTTTATGTCCAAACTCGATGTAATGATTTGTCTATCCTGCCAGACTTACTAATTAGTTAGAACAGATTCTATGAAACTTTGTGCTCATAAATTTTCTTTTCAAAAGGATCTTAAAGAGATGCATCATCTTCATGCTTAGCCAGTGTTCTTCGTATGGACGATGCTGCTAAACTTGCTCAAGTTGCCTCTTTCAGCAGTGGGCTATTTAACACTTTTTCATTGTGCAATGTCTTAAACTACGCTTGCACTGATGTTTCTGCTGCTGTATACAGAGCATGGTGAAGGTCTTCAAATTCTCCACTACGAAGTGGGGCAAAAGTATGAGCCCCACTATGATTACTTTCTTGATGAGTTTAACACTAAAAATGGAGGTCAGCGCATTGCTACGGTTTTAATGTACTTGTAAGTGACTTTTGCTCTGTGAGGTTTAAGCTTAATATATTTTTATGGAATCCTTAGTTGATTCTCTTGGTGCACTGCAGGTCGGATGTTGAAGAAGGGGGTGAAACAGTATTCCCAGCTGCAAAGGGAAATTATAGTGCGGTCCCTTGGTGGAATGAACTATCTGAATGTGGAAAAGGTGGACTCTCTGTAAAACCAAAGATGGGTGATGCGTTGCTTTTCTGGAGCATGAAGCCTGATGCAACTCTGGATCCATCAAGTTTGCATGGTGAGTAATCTCCATACAAACAGATTTGGATAATGACGCCCATCTTCTAGCTCACAAAGTTTCAATTGCTATACTTTATTGTGGAGTCATGAGCATGGTTAATTGATTGACAGCTAAGAAGAGTTATGTATATCTTGTTTTAGGTGGGTGCCCT
The DNA here is from genome assembly GCF_029784015.1 of Lycium ferocissimum. Taxonomy (NCBI): domain Eukaryota; kingdom Viridiplantae; phylum Streptophyta; class Magnoliopsida; order Solanales; family Solanaceae; genus Lycium; species Lycium ferocissimum. Next base: position 59,324,956 of record NC_081343.1, read on the forward strand.
GTGATTAAAGGTAACAAGTGGTCGTCTACAAAATGGATGCGTGTCCATGAATACAAGGCTTAACCTACTGCTAGAGGTTAACATCTTTGCCTGGATGGTGTTAAATACACATAATATATGTGCATCCTCTGATGTGATCTTACATAGGGTGTACACAATTGTTGTGGTGTAAACTTGTTTTATTTGCTTGTACTTTGCAATTATGTGGCTGTATCGCTACTGTAGCTATTTCAGTGATTTATATTACATTCTGATTTTTTAACTCTTCCAGTGCATCTTTCAAATTGGTTTGGTGTTTTAGTATTGATCCTTGGGATACATAAACTCAGTATGAAGTCCTATGAAGTGAACATTTGGCGTATTCTTTTCGTATACTACCCTAGACGTTTGCAGCCCTTGCACGAGAAAATGTGTATTTGTGGGAAGGGGGTGTCTACACCTAGTGTACCTCTGATTGCACAGGAAGTGTATACCGAGATTGTAGCCTGGTGTATCTTGCGAGGAAAAGAAGAAAAGTTCAGGGGAGAAGGTTTTATCTGGACTTATCCAGTGCTGTTGTCTGGAAAAAATACCAAGCAGTTTGGATAACATTTGAGTTCCAAGGAAAGAATTTGACGATGCTGATTAATAGTACTCCTCTCGTTTCAATTTGTTTGAACTATTTCTTTAGTCCGCAAAAATGAATGACCTCTTTCCTAATTTGGAAACAAATTCACTTTTGAATGATTTATAGCCACACAAATTTTCAAGGCTTATTTTGAACCACAAGTTTTTCAAAAGCCTTCCCTCTTTTCTTAAATATCCAAATGGGTTCATATAAATTGAAACGGAGGGAGTAGGATTTTAGGCATCGGTTTATGTGAGATGGAATATGCCATCATGCTTTTCCGCACAATGGAAATCACAACAATTCAATGCGAAAATTTTTAGAGTAGTCCTTATGAAACAGATAGGAAATTACGAATTTTAACCTTTAAAATTATAGCAAGTAATGAGACTAGTATTTTTATTAGTTGTCGTTTCTATTTTTTCCAATCCAGTCCTTTAACGTAGTTGACAAGAATCTAGTTGATTATATTCTCAAAGTTTTTGCTTGTTTATGTTGGTAGTTAGTTTATCTCACCATTTGGCACCTCTAATGTTTGTCGCTTAAAGAGCGGCAATCTATTTTCCATGGACCAAGCTTTTATGTTAGTGGTGTCCTCTTGTATTAATTGATTAATAGATATTGGTTTTGCAGGTCCAGTTTTGAGTTTGGATGCAGTCACTAACTCACAGTTGTGCGATTTGTATCAAAAGGATAATCTTTGTAGTCTTGAATGGAGCCCTCTGCTTTCAATCACCCCATGAAGCTTCTGACTTATTTTCAGCTTCGATTTTACTTTAATAGTACTCATACTCGACATTCTTTTTACTTTTCTTTTCTATAAAGTTGAAGCTTACATAGTTGTGTTTGTGTATCTTTCATATATGAGTTTAATTAGAATAATAAAGCTGTGAGAAGCTTCGTTCGATTTATGAGGTGTATTCATGAACCGCGGGAATTATGGCAATTACTCTGTGTCCTACTTTATTGGATGCTATTACTACTTGGAGAGTTTTAACTTGTTTCTACTTTCTAGGTGGACTATGATCATCTAAATATTTTTAGTTTATAATAGATTATGACTTAGTATTTCTCGTGTGTTTATGTATGTACAATCGAAGTTTTATGTTTTGATCACCGCACTCCAGATCAATCAATCTTTTTCCGACAGAGGGTGGAGAAATCATCCGTTGTGTTTAGTTGCTAGATGGAATCAGTGTGGTCTACGTCAAAACCTACAATTCGGGGGTCGTTTGGTTGGTGTTTGTCGAGACAAAAATCATCATTTAAAAAATAACGGAAAAGGGTCATATTTTTCCCTCTACTATTGAAAATAAGTCATATTTGTCCTCCGCTATACTTTTTCAACAAATATACCTCTACGCTCATATTTTATAGCTATATTTATTCCTCACCAGTTAAAATTATTATATTTATCCCTCATCCGTTAAAATTTCATTTTCAACTTTAAAAAGCGACGTGTCATGCTCCTATTGAAGCGCTAGATGACTACCATCTCTATACAACTTGTGTTAGTGTCAAAAAGAAATGACGACCCCTCCTGTACATGGTGAACGTTGTGAGCTATCTCTATACAACTTGTGTTAGTGTCAAAAAGAAATGACGACCCCTCCTGTACATGGTGAACGTTGTGAGCTTTCTTGGGTTACTTTGGTCACTTTTATTTTGCTCGGGTCATTTAGGTTCCGGACTCTTCAAAAAAAAAGGAAAACTAACACTTGTACATACATAATATAAAATACGGAAAAGGCTTAAATATGCCATCCAACTATCGAAAATGGTTCATTTATACCACTCGTCAATAGTTTGGCTCATTTATGCCATCGAACTATAGGAAATGACTCATTTTTGCCATCGAACTATAGGAAATGACTCATTTATGCCACTCATCAATAGTTTGACTCATTTATGCCATCGTCCGTTACCAAAATGACTCATCCATGCCATTTTTCATTAACGCCGGTTTTATAATACCAAATATGACACGTGGCCTCCAATTAGAGGGCTACGTCGTTTAATTAAACCAGCCTAATTTTAAATACCAAATTAATAAAAAATCCGATCCGTACACCTTACCCACCTACAACCATAATCTAGTTGGAGGCCACGTGTTATATATGGTATTGTAAAACCAGCTTTAATGAAATATGGCATGAATGAGTCATTTTGGTAACGGACGATGACATAAATGAGTCAAACTATTGATGAGTGACATAAATGAGCCATTTCCTCTAGTTCGATGGCATAAATGAGCCAAACTATTGACGAGTGGCATAAATGAGCCATTTTTGATAGTTGGATGACATATTTGAGCCTTTTCGGTATAAAATATGTGACATGATAGACAATTTTTATATAAGGGATAGGAAGTTCAAGCAATGTTATAACGGACGGATTTGGCAAATACCATGAATCCACGATGATTTCTCCATTTCTATACCTATTAATTCCTCCAATCTCAGCATTCTTTTGATGGTTGCCACTGTTACCATCCGAATTACTAAGCTTTAATCTACCGGTAGGACTCGTTTGCCAATTCACTCTTGTCATATGGAGGGAGATCTTAAATATGTCATTAACATTTATGTGGTTGAAAAACTATTGAAACATGTGGTCTTAAACATGTCAATGTTTGTATCATTACTTTTAAATGGGCTAATCAGAAAATAGTGTAAAACAAAATGGAAAGGAAGAAGTATTATTTATGACGGGTTAAGTTGGGTAAGCATAGCTACCACTTACTAGATAGCCTGATTATTTTGATTTGAAGTGTAGCACTGACATTACATGTCTCACAATGCATCTTCTTATTAAGTTCTCAATGTAGCAACTACCACCAAAAGGAGTATTAAAGATGCAATGGAAGGTTGTAAACATACTTGGATTAACATTTGCTTCTCCTTTTTTCCTTCTTTTTACGCTTTACTTAGTGAGTTGTGAGACATTCAAAATATTGTGTGCAGACTTTTCTTACTCTCACTACCGACGCGCTGCATTGCACATGTAAAAAATTACTCAAGATTTTTTTTCTCATGCAGTAACCATCAGTCACTCGTCATGTGTCCGATCACAGCTTTTGTAATTCTTGTCCAAAAAAAATATTGTGTTTGAACAGTTTTGGTCCGACTAATTCAAATTTTTGTAAGAGTCGGTCCAGAAATTATCCATTCTCAAAACTTGAATTAAAACCTCTGATAAATGATTGATGCATTCATCATCCAACCACGCCCTTTATGGTTGAGAAAAAATAATCCTCTTATGATCAGTTAAGATCTAAATAAAAGAACAGACACACAAAAAGTCTCTGATATTTTATTATCCATTTTTTTTTTGTAAAAATAAATGTATAACTAAAATGACAGTTGTAAAATTAAACCACTACTCCTGCGAAGGCAATATTCTAACATATTCTAGATGGCTGTAGGCTAAGAAAGAAAACGTAAGTACAACAGACCGACGCCTGACTAATTATCCATCCAATCGTGGGTGGTCAATTATTTCAAGTACTGCAAGTTGCAGCCACTACCTGAAAAATTGCAAGACATTATACCTATCGAATTAGTAGCACCAAATTAACTGAATATGACAAATGTATACTACAAAAATATAAAGAAAAGAGAACACACTGGAACAGAAATCTATCGAAAGATTTTGTTGATTAATAATGCAACTACTCCTTTGACATATTAATAACTCTATAATAAGAAAGAGAATCCGGCTGCGTTCGCTACTCAATTAGATTCATTTCACCACAATTTTTTTAATATATCCCTCCTTTATACTCCTTATTGTAAGATAAATTGTAATTATCCAAGAACATTGTATAGAGTAAGAGTATCATAAGCAAATGGAGTAGACACTACCTGTTAAGCCGTCTTGTTTATCAATGCGAAAATGCTCCCACTGAGGCAGGCGTAGCCAGGTGGAAGCAAGGGATTTCTTTCAGAAAATTATACTGTATATATAAGGTTAAAATTATATTTTATGTGTATTTAGTAGATGTTGAATCCCCCTATATAGTTAGCTTCTTCGTGTGTTTACTTCTTCATATTTTGAGTCTCTTAGTAAAAATTCTAGTTCCACCACTGCACTGAGGTTGCACTCTTGGAGTATAACTCCATTATACACAACTGTGTAGGTTTTAAATTTCCCCATGATCTTTCATCCTACTCACTGACTTACTTCAAATAAAAATTGCTAAAAAGGATTAAAATACTGACAATCAATACGAAAAACACACTAGCAATGTATGGTGAGGTCTTTAATGAACGCACTATCTCGCTAAACTATGCGTAGCAAGAGGAAAATGTCAGTTCAATATCATGCTAGCCATACTATACAAGTTCAATATCATGCCAGCCATACTATACTCCATGAGTGTAAATAAATAATAAAATTTATCTCAGAATGCATCAATTATAATTTCCAATTATATATAACTCGCGGACATATGGACTGGACCATGCATTTCTGCAGGTTTCATAAATGTTTGCTAAAAAAAAAAAAAAAAAAAAAAAAAAAAAGACTTCAACTGATGAACTGTTGGAGTAGGAAATGAATATTGCTGCAAAGCCTTTTAAAATTTGAGGAAACTCAATTTTAAGGTCACATTCTATTTCTAGCTTCCCACCAAATAGACAAAGAAAATAACAATGGAATCTCTAGAGAATCAAATACAGCTCAGAGCAGTCTGGAAAAATAGCACAAAAATATCTTCAGGAATATACTAGGAAATTCTGGGTAGCTACCTATATACATTTTAATATAAGTTTTACGTATTGATAGAGTAAAAAGTATTTATACAATCAGGTCACACAAATGGTAATTACAATTTATTATATTTAATATCATTAATTGATCGATACCTAGATTAAATTGCAAGTCACATGCTATAATATGTTAAATTACAATGATAGCGTAAAAAGTTCTTCATACATACTGCTGTGAATTTATATAATTCAAATTCATTACATTAATTAACAAATCTAGAGTTAGGCCTGTGCTTACAATTTAGCTAGTATATTGGTATTTTCATTGTCCCTATTCCCTTTCCCCCATCCTCTATGTAATAAAATATTTTTTTTTAAAAATGTTGTCGTTCAATAATGCAGCATATATCTGAAGAACCTAGAACATACAATAGAGCAAGAGTTTTTGTTTCCCTCCTCCTTTTAGGTTCAAGTATTACTATAATAATTACGTCAAGAAAAGGGTAGGAGGAGTCTTCAATCTTGGGCATGTTTTATCACCACCACAAGACACTTGAAAATTGTCGTCAAGAACTAAAAAGGAAGAAATGTACGTTTTTTTTTTTTTTTGGCTAATTGAAATGTACTTCAATTGGGTATTAAATGTGGTAATATATTCCTCAAAATAAATTTTTAAAAATCAACTAGTATCAGGTATTGATTTATTTTTTTAATATATCCATTACCTTTTTAGCTCAAGAAATAAAAATAGAAAAAGACGAAAAGGAAGATAGTTTGGTGTTCTTTATGGTTATGTATATTTATTATAGTAATACATTATATTATTGTTATCACTACCCATTTTGGCCGATGGGATCGAAAAAGATGACATTGAATGCTACAAATAAGTAGTAAATAGACATACATAAAAATACATAAACGAATTAAAGGCTTGAGGGGACAAGGACTATGCTCCCTCGGGGCGGATCTAGGAGGGGGTGAGGGTGTTTGGGTGAATACCCTCAGCAAAAAAATTACAATGTACATATAAAGTAATTTTTTTAAATTTTTTTTTTCTATGTACATATATAGATTTGAATCCCCTAAACACAACATTAGAGGTTGGTTAAGGGTTTCAAAATTTACCTTGATGAGGTTTCAAGTTTAAATACCGGATCCGTCAGTGGCTTCCCCCAAATAATCTAGAATTTTCATCAACTTCTGCGCAGTTATTGTTTCAAGATTTATTTCTAGATTGGTATACGGTTCTTCATATTAATTCGTGGTCACTTCACAATTTCAAGCAGTCTCCAACGACAATATTGGAAGAACTACTATTAATGTATGATTCTTTGGTCAAGCGACCTCTAATAATTAATTGAAGTTGGCTGGTTAATGACATTTACGTGAAATGTCTGGAAAAAGAAAACAGAAACATAATCTTTAGTAATGTTGAATTTTATGTCATGGCAAATAGATTCTCCCTGGAAAATACGTAATCAGTTGCCCAACCAAATCTATCATTAATTGTTTCTAAATCTTCCACGAGTTGTAAACTAATTTGAAGCGGAGCCAAAATATTTAGTTTATGAATTATAGATTATAGTTCTTTTTGCTTACTGAATTTTGAAAAGATTGTTTATAAATGTTATTAGTCAGTAAATCTTTTAATACATATAAATTTTGAGTCAAAGCTACTTTGTCTATCCGTAACTATAACGCTGGCTACCATTGAACTTAGCCCACCGGGATTCAGAAAATTTCTGTGCTCGTTAATTGTAGGAAAGACTCATTCAATAAGAAAAGAACTGAGGACCTAAAGCAAATTAAGAACGAGAAGTTTCTTTTTTTTTTTTTTTGGTCGAAGAACAGTTGATGTAATGTGGCTTACCTTAGTGATAAAAATTATCTGGTCGAAATCAAGAGATTAGAGTTGAATGCGTGAAGGAACATAATAAAAGTAGTTATCTATGATTCTATGCTTGCTTGGTTGGTATAGAGATAAAACCACAAGAAAAAAGAAAAGGAAGTTCATTTGATTTTGGATAAAAGTAATTAAGAGATACCATATAATCTTCGTCTTTAATTATTATTTAAATAACTACAGTCAGTACTGGCACACTGCTTGTTTAATTTGGTTCAAAATAAGTTTATCTCAAAATTATAATTATGATAATCCGACCTTTTATATAGGATAGACTATTTCCTAATCACGTAAACACCACGATATGTGGGGTTTTATTAGAATATTAAGAAATTAGAGTTTATGTTTTACTGATATAACAACAAAAATTACACTATTAAATTACGTTGATCTATAAATAAGTAACCTTTTGTATAAATTGTCTGATGTGGTTTTCGAAAAATAAAGTACTCTCTCACACCCAAATTTTGAGCGTCGATTCGAATATAAGTTCTTTAATTTTTTTATATATTTGAGTATCACGTAACAAGTGCTATAAATCATAATAATTAAAACTTTAAAATATTTAAATTCAAGCACCGCCACATAGTTGGTACGGAGGAAATAATAATATGTAAAATTGCATTCAAGGGTATAGCCTAGTGGTCAATAAAGTGGGTTGATAACCATGAGTCTCAAGTTCAAAAATCAGATAGCGAAAATAAAAACACTAGGTGACCTCTTCCCATCCGTTTTAACTTTGGTGGACAAAGTTACCTGATATTTATTGCGGGTGGTTGGTGACAGATTTCTTGTGAAATTAGGAGGTGCGCGCAAGCTCAAGCATTACGGTTATAAAAAAAAAATTGCACCGGTAGAGAGCGGGAATGAACTTGGATTTCTTCATGTCATTGTTTAAATAGCTTACAATTCAGTTTGAAATGTTTGAATATAATTAGTTTGAACCCCATGAAAATGACTGCGGGACAGTTTGACGGCCACTCGAAAAAATAGAATCATCGTTAATTCATAATTTGCCTTAATGGTTAAGATAAGTCAAGTACAAAACATACTAAAATTATCAGTACTATATATTTCTAGAGAGATCCATTATTTTCTTACATGCCCCTACCACATTAATAAATAAATTTTATAGTAACAAATAAGTAATCTGTATTGCATGTTAAGGATTTTAAAGGTGGATCACTGAGGAGTTATAACAAGTGGCGGAATTAAAAAATTTAGTAAGGGGTGTGAAATATAAAAAAGTGAATATACGACGAAATTAAGGGGTTCAACACATAATATATATACATAAAAAAATTCTTTTACGTATTTATACAGTGTGATTTTTCGGTAAAGGGGTGTCTGTTGACAGTTGACACCCCTTGGATGCATGTGGCTCCGCCACCGGTTGTAACACGAAATTAATATAGTGAAAGTGATGTTTACAATGTGTGTAATGTAAGGATAGTTAGATTAAGATTGTCTGCCTTATTTACTAGTTGATTTAGATATTTCAACCTAATATTAATTACTTACTCCTGAGTTGTACTATACGTTGTCTGAAAAGATTGCTTCATTTAATACTTTTGCATTAATTAAGATGGCTTCATGTAAAAATTACTACTAGTTAAAACGTGCATACAATGTTATTTCTTTACTTGTGGATATTACTGTTAGAAGTTGGATAACAAGCACAGCTAAATATGTGATATCTCATCTAAAATTGAAGTGTTTTTTTTTTTTTTTTTAATTTTTTAAATTGTTTTTAATACATGAGGGTGTAGGGGAAGGGATTACAATGTAGGGATTCGAACCCTCATTAACAAGGTGAAAGTTCAGGTAGTCAACCAACTGAGCTACTAAGTCCCTACATCTAAAATTTAAATTATTACCGAAAGCACGTTTATTTTTTTAAAATTATATCCTCAACAAATATAACATAAAAGAAAATTGTTTATCCAGTTGTGCTTTTAATTAATGCTTCTTAGTTGTTTGATCATCATTAGATGGCAAACACTTATCCACTTTGAAAGTTTATACCAAATTAACTTAATTTATCATTATTAGGTGATTTAATGAAGTAAAAATATGCATTAATCAATCATGGTTAGTAATGGAAGTGTATGTGCAAACACATATTATGTATTTATTGGTTTGGTGTCAATTAAGTATCAACACCCCATGAGATTAAATTTTTACCTAATTAAATTTCCCTATTAGATTAAGTTTAACTTGATCAAGGAAAGACTTAATTTAGAATCCGAATCGAATAACCTATGATAAATCAGAGATCACATCCAAGATCATCGTCATCTAAATTATACTGAGTAGTTTTCCCCCCTTGTGACACTTCAACATATTTTACAAGGAATATATGTTCGATTAACGTTTGTAATTAATTACAATTTATCAGAAACTTTTTCCTTGATAAACTAATGTTTTTCATGTATAGGATACGCTCCTCTGAGACTGAAAGAACTAGGAAAAGGGAGTACAATAACTTTCAAAATCAGCTAAATGGATGGCTTATGAATTTATTTAAAGTGGTTATTTAAAAGTTACTTACACGTTAAGCGCTCTAACTAATCAAGGGAGCAATTAAAACCAAATCACCAGTTGGTTTAGTTATATTTGTTAGTCCATTTTCAAGAGTATGAATATTAATGACTCGCAACCCCAGGTGAAGTAACTTATGATGTGGGCTTCAATTAATCTTCCAAATGTTTAATTTTCTTCGTGTTGCAATAGTTGCTAAAATGAGACCGGTCTGTCTTAAGTTGAATAGTCTTCTTTTACGGTCTATTTTTTGATTTTCCATCATAGTAGGAACTATTTTTGATTTTCCATCACACCAATTAAGACAATGCTGGAGAAAATTAAAGCCTTGGACATCGAGGCAATTTGAGCAATTCCATAAAGCAGAGAAAGTGGCAAAAATATAACCTGATCGATTTTAGTTTAACTATCTCACATTAACCAGCCTTCTTAAGAAGAGTGAACCAAATTATGATCCAGAATTGGTAAGGAAGCAGAACAATAGTACTACATTATACGGGTTACCAGTTGTTTGATGAGGAAATCGGATTTATGGTCCTTTAGAACTTAATTATATGATCATTTGCATAAAAAATTGACAGAACATAATACAAGAGATTGATAAAGAAAATACGTGAGATTTTTATAAACTTATTTTTGTCTTTTAAAATTGTAACTGACTATAGGAAATAGTGGACGCAAACGAACTTCTAGCAGGACTAGAAAAACTTCTGAATGAGTTGTTCTCGAAGGTGATGAACTGATGATCATATAAATTTTAATGTATTTGGCCAACAAAAAAAGTATTTATGATTAGTAACATAAGTAATTTTTCTTTTATCGGAAATAAACTACAAATTTATGATTTTTTCCAAGAAGTAGAAGCAAAAGTTGAAAATTATTTTTTCAAGGCAAACAAATCCTTATCATAAAATGATATTCACCAAACAATTATTCCTTACTAATTTAACACATCTGTCTTTCAATTAGATACAATTTTTTTTCTCTTTTTTGGTTTCCAGCATGTCTTTGTTTTAATTTTTTCCCTATCTCTCTTTTCCTTATCATCTTCCTCTTTGAAATAGTTCCACAACTATAAATACGAATTGTTTCTCTTTTTTTTTTTTTTTTTCCTATTCTATTTTTTCAATCTCTTCTATTCCTCTTTGTAGGGGTGTACAAAGCAAACCGACAAACCGCACCAAACCGATAAACCGAATCAAACCCGAGAAAAAAACCCGATTAGTGGTTTGGTGTTGAAAAAAAAAATCGACCATAATTGGTTTGGTTTGGTTTTAGCTAAAAAAAGTCAAACCGAACCAAACCAAACCAACCTGACATTACGTGTATTCCATCTTTAAAATATTTTATACATAAAAATATTTATTTGTAATGTAATTTGTAAATAATTCTTAAATTTTTTCATAGTTTTTTTTTGTCTTTTATCATATTATTTTAAGCTTGAACTTAAAATTTTGAATGCCAATAAGTTTTATATCCCATAGATGTTAGTAACTCAAATAAGTCCAAATCAAAACCAACTCAACACTAATGCTAACAAAAGAAATTCAATTCTAACACTAGTGAATGGCGTAATGAATGCTGATATCTATTCTTTAGCTACGATAATTGGTTTAGAGCGTAAAAATATATAGCTTAATTTTTTTCTTTGTCATGTAATTAATACTTATTAGCCGTACTTATTTTAGCATAACTTAGTAGTTAAATTAAAGTCATTTTCTTTATGGCTTATTAATTAGCAATACTTATTTTAACCGATTTTATTATCTTTTTGGTTGAATATTTTAATACGATGTCATCACCTATCTCACATTTTGTGTTATTTTCTTAAGAAACACCTTAGTTATATCTTTATAGTTGTATCTTACTAGGACTAAAGAAATATTTGAAGTAAAAGTCATATGTTTTGTATGAAGACTTTTTCGGAAAAAAACTCGAACAACCCAAGAAAATCGAATAACCCGAGAAAACCCGAAGTTGAAAAACCCGAATTTTATTGGTTTGGTTTGGTTTATAAATTTAAAAACCCGACGCAATTGGTTTGATTTAATATTTGAAAAATCCGAATAAACCGATTATCCATGTACACCCCTACCTCTTTGTAATAAAGACATCGCCAAATGCAATTGAAAGGAGTTACGACTAAATTTCATAATAAGTATTTAAAATAATTTTTCTGTTTATGTAGTTCGAATTCTAATAGTAAAATGTGCTATAATACAAGTCCTTTCCGCAATCATTTAGAAGCATTTATTCAAAAGATTGACCAACACAATAGATTTATCGAATACTAAAAAACACTTCTCAAATTAATTTAACAAATACAAATTGTTTTCCTCCTAAAGTACTTTTCTGAAAATACTAAAAATAAGCATTTTTTTCAGGCTAAGATCAGCGAAGATTCATCAGTAATCGAAGATTTCTGATAAAAAATTGACAGACAAAGGATTGTCTGAATCGATGAAGAAAAAATTTGCCTAATAAAATACTTCAATTAAATATTTCAAAGGAGAATTATGCTTTACAAACCAAAAATCATCTTAAAAACTTAGGCGACTTGCTTTCAAGAGACACCTTTTTTATGGGATATAAAAGTTGACAGACTTCCATATGTTTTCTTGTTTTTATTTTTTTATTTTTAAACTTCATTAGTACAGATGCCGCCATTAATTATCTTAACGAAATACACAACCGAATCAATGGAATACACAACCGACAATTATTTGTATCTTTTCTCAAGAAAATGCATCTTTTTTAAAAGTTGAAATTATTTTAACAAAAATATTTTTAAAATAAGTATTTCTGATAACTGGGCCAAACATACACTTAAGTGAGGTTTGTTTCCAGAAAAATGTTTCAAATTCTCGAAGCTGAAAAAACATATAAAAAGTTCTGCTTATATCAAATACGGAAAACGGCAAAAAAAAAAAAAAAAAAAATCCCTAATCTATTGAATTTGGCTAAGAAAATACCCTACTTCCATCTATTGGATAGAAAATGTTTCAACATTATTTTTGGCTTGAAAATGCCCCTAGCTTATTGAAGTTGGCTAAAAAATAGAGTCCTTCCACCTATTGACAAAAAATACTCTCAATATTCTTTTTTTTTTTTGCGCTTAAAAATGCACCCAAAACTAATAATCGACTAGTTGATTAGACTAAACTTTATAAAAGCCATGTGGTAGTGTATGATTGTTCAATTATTAATCAAAATGTGATTAAATTACCCAACTCATATGTATTGAATTAAATCACACTGGATTAACACATGGACCAATCTTACAGTGCCACGTGACTTTTTGTGAAGTCTCATCTAGTTAATAAGTCAACCATTAGTTTTAGGGGCTTTAAGCTATAAAAAAAAAAAAAAAAAAAAACGTTGATGGCCTTTTTGGTCCAATAGATGGAAAACGAGTATTTTTGAGCAAAATTCAATAGGGTAAGGATATCTTTAAGCCAAAAAAATGTTGAGGATTTGTGGTCTAGTAAATTAAAGGACATTTAAGAGCATTTATTCAAAATATTGACCAAACACAATATATTTATCGAATACTAAAAAACACTTCTTAGACAAATTTAACAAATATAAACTGTTAAAGTCAAATTGAATAAGTTATTAGGGGCATTTTGAACCTTTCGCTCAAATATTCAAAGCCGAGTTAAGAAGTTTGAAAATTAAGAAGAAGAAGAAGATATAGAGCCAAGTAACCCCTTGAGTGATAGCTCGAATCTCAATTTTCTTTTTTTATTTGAATAAAAATAATGATTCCGTTAAGTTTTTAACTTCCGTTAGTTTGAGGGATCAAAATAGCACGTATATATTAATTGAAGGTTAAATATGCTAAGTCGAATTACACAAGAATCAAAATAGAAATAAAACTATAACACAAGGACTAAAATCGCTATCTCCCCTTCAAATTAACATTACAATAAAACAGATCATTCATTGACTTGAGAGTTTTTTTTAAATTTATTATGTCCCTCTATCCTTGGGAAAAAACTTAAAGATATAGTTGGTGGGTAAGACTTTCGTGCATACTTACGTCGGAATGTCTTTTCTTTCCATTTTTTCTACCCTATAATTTGAGGCATGCCGTCAATTAGTTAATCATCAACATCTTTTAGTTTGATAATGGTTTAGTCAAGATAGATCACTCCAAAAGAAAAATAAATTGCAGCCCAAAATAACTAAGCACATATTTTAGAGATAAGTCCAATGTTTTTTTCCTTTATTAGGATGCAAATGTCACACCCCAGAGGGCATACTTTTTTAACATTATGAACTCTGTCATTAGCCAACATGTAATTAAATATACAAAAAATACTACTTAGTTGTACTCGGGATTTGGTACAAATACCGACACCAATATATTTCTTTTCTCATAACTGTGTTTGCCTCCCTAAGCTTACCAAGTATATATACTCATGTATGCAATCTACTACTTTATATTTTATAGAGAGATAAGGTCCAGGTTGATATCAAAATACAAGAAGTTACGTAAGTCACCCAAACTATAATACTTAAAAAATATTCCTACAACTGATACTAATCCTCTTTCCCGATATGTCGTAATTTTTCTTTCTAAAATTTAACATATAGTCAGCGAGATTGAATAGTATTGAAATTAAGATACGTCTGCAAAACTGCAAGTCTCCAACCATGGTTCGTCCTCTTCTTTTCTGATGAGGTATCTATAAGACTATAATCCTTTTTCCTAAACAGTAAACATCTACCCCTTATTTTAGGTTAACTTGAGTAACCATTAAACCAAGTTAATTGGTTGTTCATTGTATCTGGTATTTCGTTTTCTGGGTTAACATAATTAAAATGGCTTTATTGGCAGAAGAAATAAAGTTAAAAGTAATGCCAACTCATTTTTGAGAGTGACTAATTTTTAGGGTACTTTGATTTTTGAGAGAAAATGCAATAGTTGAGTAAACTTTAGTAACTTTTCTAAGTAATTTGGTTAACTTGAGTAGCAATTTTGAGGAATCAACTCTAGTAAGACTAACAAATTTTTGTCATCATGAATATTTAGGAGTGTCATTAATCATTATTTCAGCTTTTCGACTATCATAATTAATTAAAGGGTTAGTGATATCTGAGTCATAATTTAAGTAAAATTTTAGAACTTTTTCTTCTTCACAGATCAAAGGCATGAAAGCGAAGGGTAACAGTAAATCTAGCTAGGTGATGGCGGATGAAAAAGTAAACCGTATAATTCATTCGTCCCAATTAATATGACACATTTATATATTTAGTAACAATTTAACTTTATAATACTCATTTTATACTTAATGAAATGATTTTTACCGCCACACAAATATTTATAGTTCATTTTAGACCACAAATTTTCAAAGTGTTCCTTTATTTTTTATTCCTTGCCAAGGAAAACATCCCATATAAATTGGGACTAACGGGGTAAAGGATCGCCTATACCTGAAGTTTGTTGTGTCAGTGGGCTACTGATCAGACTGCGTCGTTTCAAGGAGAAATATTTATTTGTATTCTGTATTTATATCAAGTTAAATAAATTAATCCTAAGAGTTATGAGTTATAATGAACATACAATGCGGACCTTTTATTTTTGTTAATATCGATATTTAAATAAGTTATTTTTTCTGCTCTGACATGCACATTCCCTGTCCCTCCCCGGAAAATATCTCTGACTAAATCTTCAATAAAATGTACTGTGATCCATCCACCCTTCACCAAACCACCACTTCCTTTAATATTCCTAATTATTATCTAAGAAAAAAAGGGGAAATTCAAAAGCCAAGAAGAATGTGAAAAATGAATAAAACCTACTTCAAGTTTTATGTATGGTAAAATATGCCAGTCAATTTGAATCATTGTATTAGCAGACGCAAAAGGACAACAACAAGCTTTTTTCTACATGTCACGCGATAAGCAGCCTGCACAGCTTGGTATCCACTGTACAAGCCATTGGGATTGCTTATATTGGTAAAAAGAATATTTTCTATATTGGATAAAAATATCACATGGATTTTGCTCATATACTTTGTTCTTGGAGAGAATTTTACACTATTAATATAAATTTATCTGTTGCAACTTGCAACATGTTACTTACCCTACATTTTAGATTTTTCGCTCCCTGAAACAAGAGGGGTAATTTCTTAAGTGACTAGTATAAAAAGTATTTTGTACTGTCAGTGAATATGATAATCTTAATTATTTTATTTACTCAATTTATATGGCAGTGTTTGATTGATGACAATTTTTTTTTAAAATGAAATGTTATTAAAATTTGTGATTTAATACATGTCATAAATAATTGTGTGAGTATAAGATCATACGCGTTTCGTGTTTATTAATTTGACCAAATAGACTGAGCACTTGTCAATATAATTTTTTTTCAATTCCACATGTATTAACAAGAAGAGTACGTCACATACTCGCTTATCATTATAATAATAGGAAAAAGAAAATATCTACCGTGAATTTTATAAAAGGCAGCCTCCGCAACATAGCAAGTCCAATGAAACAACCTTACCGCAGACCATTTCTCCAACTTACATACAAAGTATAAATAGAGATGCTTGGCATGTGATTTCAATTCGTGGATCACATAAACACTACAGCAATTACCAAAGACATAAAAATAATTTTCATTTGTCAAAAAAGAAGCTTCACTTTTTCTAGTGGCCTTTGAATTTTAGGCAAAAGAAGCCAAATATTAATTCAATCCCGATCATATATTTTTCTCTTTTGCCTTTTTCTTTTTACTATCATCATCGTGGGAGGAAAAAAAAGTAAGCAAAGCCATAAATGCGAGTTGGTTTGTGTAGGTTATTGTCATCACCTTTGGCTTAGCAACTAAGATTACTCCCTTCCCTTTGCCTTATACATCTTCCACTTAACTTCTTCTCTTGTTATATATACAGCCGCTACTTTCAAATAACAAACTATATTTCTATATCTGTCTGTTATATAGCTGCTTTCTTGGAACCCCAATATCTTTATTAGCACAGATAGTAAAGACAAACCCCAAGATTTTCTTGAATCAGCCAAAAAAAAAATGGAGTTTTATGCATATCCATCTCGTGCTTTGCCTTCATCATCTTCTATTTCTTCTTTTTCAATTGGGGATTTGGTTGAAAGGGTTAAAGATTGTTTCAGCCTTGCGGTTTCTACAATTGTCGGCAATGTATTCTCTGCAATCTTCACCTTCTTCTTTGCACTAGGTGCGTATTAATTTTCTTTGATTGTGTTTATATTTGATTTGCCCCAAATTGTGCATCCCATTTGATGGCTTACAATTTTATAACTAGGGGTTCTTGGAAATTTCTTTTTACAATCGCCAATTTGGAGTTCTTTGTTAAATTTGTTCTTGGACTTGAAAATTAGGGTATCAAAGAATCTAAGAAGGGACAATTTTTGGCCTTTTAATTTCTAAAAATTGTTTCTTTTTTCGATTTTTGGTGAAACTAATGAGAATGGACTTGGTTGTTGCAGTGGGAACTTTATTAGGAGCAATGACTGGAGCTTTGATTGGGCAAGAAACAGAAAGTGGATTTGTTAGAGGTGCTGCAGTTGGTGCCATATCTGGTGCTGTTTTCTCTCTTGAAGTCTTTGAATCATCTCTATTACTATGGCAGACTGATGAATCTGGAATTGGATGTCTTCTTTACTTGGTAAGCATCATTGCATCTTCTAATTGATATTGTTAAAAGAGACAACTTTATGTGAGAAAATATTTTCCTTTACAATAGAGTAAGATCCAATGTGTACTGTTGAGAGAAATGGGGTAAAATACAAACATAATGAGAGAAATGTAAGTTCTGTTTCATAATCCATTGGCATATGACTAATTGATAAAACTCTTGAATTGTACAGATTGATGTAATTGCGAGCCTATTAAGCGGCAGACTAGTTCGTGAGCGGATTGGTCCAGCTATGCTAAGTGCAGTGCAAAGTCAGGTATGTTGCGGCCTAATCAATTGACCTGCAGAATTCTGCTTGAAACTTGATTTACCTTCATTTGTAACACTCGCTTATTGTTGTAACAGATGGGAGCCGTTGAAACTGCATATGACGAGATCCCTAACATTTTCGATATAGGTGGTGCAAAGGGTTTGCCTTGTGATTCTGTTGAAAAGATCCCTAAGATTGTAATTACTAATGATAACGATGTTGATGATTCTGGAGAGAGAGTCTCCTGTTCAGTCTGCCTACAGGTAAGACACATTTGTACCTTTTGTTTGCTATTCTACTGTGTTATTGAATTGCTTAATTGATTCTGAATGCTGATTTTGGTTTCTATATTTCCAGGACTTTCAACTGGGAGAGACTGCTAGATGTTTACCACAATGTCATCACATGTTTCACCTTCCGTGCATTGATACATGGCTGTTGAGACATGGATCTTGTCCATTGTGCAGAAGGGATCTGTAGGTGACTGTACTCTGTATATGATAACATGGTTTTTTAATTTCTTCGTACTCGCTCTTAGGATTTCTCTCTCACTTGTACCAATTTTCCTGGAAATATGATGTAATTAGAGTATGTGCTCCTTTGAGCTTGATCTTTGTAGTTGATTACCCTCCTGTATAGAATTTTGAGCAATCATAGTGTACTCTACTTCCACGAAGTAGCACTTTGTATTGGTGTGCCTCTTGTTTTGCTATCTCCTTGTGCAAGATATGGTCTACCTTGATCCTAAGTACTTAACAGGACATATGAAATTCTCCTCTTAGACAAGGTGCTTTCAAGAAAGTACTTGACCCATGCCTATTGTAAATTGTAAATTACTTGTGGTGCTCCGTATAGCCAACACTTTAGTTAAGTAGTGAAATGAATATGTTTAAAAAGTGGGTGATTTTCCTCAATCAATGAGGAAAGAACTAGTTGGCAAAAGATCTTCATTACGTAAATGTTCATGCACCAACCATTCTGCTGCTGATATTTCAACTTACACCTCTGCATAAAGTCATACCTAAATTTGGCAGTTGCAGTGAAAAGTATTAATTTTTGTTTATGCCTACTTGGCAAGCCTGTAACGAGTAGATGTATAACATATTTTTGGCCGGCCGGTGCCAATTGCAGGATATTGAGCTTGGTCATGATTGTTGAATTTCAACAATTGTTAGTTAATGTACTTTCGCTTGACTTTTCGCAACTTTATAAAGTTAGTTATGTACCTTTACTTGACTTTTTGGAACTGCTATCCATTTAGAGGGTTGCAAGGTCTCCCTGTTTTTACTTTTTCTTTGTTTTAGGTAGGATGCTCGACTTCATAGGTAGCTAGCCTCATTCTATTTGCTTGAGAACTAGCTGTAATCCCGCCCCTGCCGCAATCCCACTCATTTCGGGAACTCATCTGAACTTTCAATATTTTATAGCCCAATGTCACAGCCTTAGACTTCGACTAACACACCATGTGATACTTGGCAACTCACCTTGATCTTGACAACTTGCTCACGCTTCTTGTTATGCCAAGTCAATTTTACTACATTCAGGGAACGTTAAATAAGAAAGAGAATGCTAGATAGGAAAGACGAGAGATTTGCCAAATGAAGCTTTTATATTGCTCAAGACTTGAATAATGAATTACAAATGAATGACCCCTTTTATATTTTAGCCTCCTATGGGCCATAAATACTAATAGAGTGCAAATAATATTTGTGTACAAATCTTTCATTCTGACTAGATAAGGGCTTTCTCTAAAATTCTCTACGAGGCTTGAAGGTTCAAGGCCTTTCCTAGCAAATTCACAGGGATCTAGGTCCTTCCAAGGAAAATCTCCATAAGTGCTGGCTTTCTTGCTCATATAAGCTTTCTGCATGGTAAAAATAACTCCAAATGGCGCCTAAACGGCATGATGAAGTGGCTGGTTGTCACACCAAGGTTTGGAAGTTGGGAATTGGGGTCTGGTGCCTTAATTAATGTTTGAAAATTCAAATCCGTAATATGTACGCCACCAGGAGTAACGGAGAGAGCCAGTAAGATTTTTCTATTAATAGGAGATTCTTGCGTACAGGAAAGTTAAGAGGCAGAAAATTCTGAAATGAAAGCGTTTTACACTTCAGCAAATGGAGCTAAATCTTCCAACCCTACTCAGCTTCTAATTTCTGACCATAAATGCTTTCTTTCTGTACTGCAACCATTGACCAGGAAATTGTTTTTCATATGCTACGGTGAGTCTTATAGTTCGTGGGACACCATTTTGAACATGTCGATCCATTTAAACGTTTCCAAATCAATAAAATGTGAGCTGACAGGGCCGTGTGAGAATGAATTATGAAGCGTAAGTTGAAACATCAGTTCAATTTTGTGGATTTGAGCCGGTCAAAGAATGATAGTTCAAACACACTTGCCATAAAACAAAACGAACAAATGCCAATTTTCGAAATCAATACGCTGCATTCAATTTTCAAATAGACGTTGATATATGCTAAATGTGACTTAGAATTTGTGCATATTGAACGTGTCATCTTTTGCGGTCTAGCATAACTCGGCGGTCATTTTCTTTTGGCAAAAAAAAGTGTATTTTTTCAGACAAAACACGTTGAGAGAAAACTAAAAGTTTTCCAATTTTCCTTGTAGCTTGGTGAAAAAAACAATTTTTGCAAAGACATTGAAATTTTTATCCAAAACAAAACACAAATTAGAACTGGAGTGTCGTAGACAAGAATACAGTAGATCATTGTTGTCCATGTAATACGTAAAAAGGTAGATTCATAGCATCTCACTTTTAATGTGCACCACATAGCGTTCCAATTTTACTATTAGTACTCCATCAGTTCCATATTAGTTGTACTGTTTCGCTTTTTAAGAGTCAAGTTGATTAATTTTCTGAGATTAATTGAATTAGATCAATTTAATATTTTAAAAGTACAATTTAAATATTCCAAAATTAAAAATGCTACAAGTTGCAATTTTTTTATATTAATATAATTAAAAAATATATCTCAAAATGTTGGTCAAAGTTATATAGTTTAATTTTTAAAAAAGGAAAGTGGACAAGTAATATGGGACAGAGGGAGTATAAAAAAAGGGAAGTGTGGTGCACTAAGCCCCTGCTAAATCTGAGGTTCAGAATCGATGCCTTACCGCTTCATTTTTAGAAGAGGTTATTTCCACAATTTGAACTTCACTAGTTACGCTAAGACTGCAGTGACTTTATATTGTAGCAGTAGTATTTAATTGGGTGACCAAAAATAAATAATAATTTAGAAATAAGGAGAAGCTTCAACCACAGAATCCAAAATGGATAGAATACACAACCAACGAAAATCCACATTAGAAACAGTCCCTGAGGTTTCCGTTATCCTAAATGCCGCCGTGTCTGTGTCTTCCCGCCACTCACTCTCTCCTCTCCACGCGCCACCGCTTTCGTCTCCTAAAACCACCTAATGCTTCCTCACAGATATCCTTTAACTCACCATTACCCAATCAAACCTCAAACCCGAAAACCACTGGAGTCATTGTCATCGGTGGTGGCTTAGCTGGCTTAGCAGCTGCCACGCGTCTTCAAGCCGACAACATCCCATTTCTCCTTCTAGAAGCTTCTGATGCTGTTGGTGGTCGTGTTCGCACAGACATAATTGACGGTTATACCCTTGATCGTGGTTTTCAAATTTTCATCACTGGTTACCCTGAGGCTAGAAAGATCCTTGATTATGACTCGTTAGACCTCAGAAAATTCTATTCTGGGGCGCAGGTTTACTATGGTGGTCGCTTCCATACTGTTGCTGATCCTCTAAGGCACTTTTCTGATTCTCTGCAATCTTTAACCAACCCAATTGGTTCAGTTGTTGATAAATTACTTATCGGATTGACTAGATTGAAAGTTTTGACGAAAGAAGATGATGAAATATTGACTGATGAAGAAGTTCCTACGATTGATTTATTGAAAAAGATTGGTTTTTCTGATGCGATATTAGAAAGGTTCTTTCGACCCTTTTTTGGCGGGATTTTCTTTGATAGAGAGTTACAAACGACGTCGCGGCTGTTTAATTTTATCTTCAAATGCTTAGCTCTTGGTGACAACACACTTCCAGCTAAGGGCATTGCTGCCATTCCAGAACAATTGGCGTCGAACTTGCCATTGAAGTCGATATTGTTTAATACACGAGTTGTTTCTGTTGATTCGGTATCGAATTCGAGCTCGAGAATAAGAGTGAAATTACAAAATGGAGAAATGTTGGAAAGTGAATTTGGGGTAATTTTGGCAGTTGAAGAGCCTGAAGCAGTTAAGTTATTGAAGGGAAAAATGGCGGGAGAGAAAACCGCTGAGGTTCGGGAACCGGTTCGGAGCACGGTTTGTTTGTATTTTTCAGCTGACCAAGAAAAAGTTCCGGTTCGGGACCCGGTTCTTCTTCTTAACGGGTCGGGTAAAGGGATAGTAAATAACATGTTCTTCGCGACCAATGTTGCTCCCTCATATGCTCCAGCGGGGAAGGCACTTGTTTCTGTCACGCTTGTGGGGCTTTATGGTGACGTGGCGGATGAGGATTTGGTGGACCGGGTTATGAAGGAGCTATCGGGTTGGTTTGGAGAGTCGGTAGTTGGATCGTGGAGTTACTTGAGAATGTACCGGATTGGGTTTGCCCAACCGAACCAATGCCCACCTACTAACTTGAAGAAGAACCCGAAAATAAAACCGGGGTTGTACATTTGTGGAGATTATGTGACTAGTGCTACCTTTGATGGAGCTTTGGTTTCTGGGAAAAAAGCAGCAGAAACTTTGTTACAAGATAGAGTCTTGGTTAATGTATAGCTTAATTTTGGTTGAGTTTCTTCAGTTGTGTAAAAGTAGAAGTTTTCTGATGTTCCTGATTTATTTGTATATGATTCATAAACATTTATAGCTCATTTTGATGCAATAGTTGGCCTTTTTGGTTTTTCATCAAGTGTACTCAATTGTATCGAGAAAGAAGACAATATGGTTTGACTTATTCTGTTGTTCCTATAAAATTGCAATTACACTTTTCACCGATGTTGTTTTACATGATCTGGAGCTCACTCTCTGAAACAGGACAGTAACATACCAGCATAATTTGCACAAGAGTTTCACTTCTAAACGCTTACACTATCAGGTCATCTAACAAATAACTACATATAACTGCCTAAAAGAATTTCCATGTAGGGAAGATTGTTTGTAATTCCGACATTTGGATCAGAGGCGGATCCAGGATTTGATGCTTGTGGCTTCCAACCCATTTCAAATTAAAAAATATAAAGAGACAAAACAAAAACCTACAGTTGACCAAGGATTCGAACCCTTGACCAAGAGAAACAAAGCTTTAAGAGTTCCTTCTTTGTCACTCAACCAACAACACACTTTATTAATGGATTCCCAAATCGTATTTCTTATATATTTACTGAATTTTTCAATATAAATCTGCCCCTGGTTTGGATGACGTTTTTGGCTGCAGAAACAAGCTTGGGAAAGCATAGTGCAGCGTCCAAGTTCCTTGTAGATTATCTGGAAGTCTAAAGGGTTTGACTCCTTCATACTGCATTAATCTGCAAAAATTTTAAGTTTGAGAAGCTTCAACTTTTGTCAAGCTTTTAGTTAGATGCCAATCTTTATGTAAAAGAACTTGCACACAGCCGAAGAGAACATAGTTGTTGTACTTATTCAATGAATATAGATTCGATCTTTTTGTTCTTGAGAAGCAAGGTAGGACAAGGGGATGATACTCCTGGTTCTTGAATTCTTATAGTTTACAATTTGTTCACGACTTAATTTTACAGCTTTGCAATGAATTTTATAGTAGTATACCCTATTTGATTATGAAGACGGTGCTTTAGCTGCTAATATAATAAGGGAGGTTGCTATCAGTAGATGGACCATTGTAAGTGTGTTTAATCCTTCTAATTCTTTATTATTAACATAAACCAGACAGTGATGTCTTTCCTAAATAATGTGTCTGATGCTGCCGACAACTATATAATATCATGGAAAACATGACCATCATTTCATTGCAATTAGAAGCTTCTCCCCTGTTATAAATATCCCTATATAATATAAAACAAATGCATCGCATTCTCTGGTTTTTACTGTGAAGTCATTTTCAGATGAATATTTAACATATCTACATGCATATATATGTTTGCATGTCCTCTTTGGCAGTATGTGCCGCTTGGACAGAAGGATAACTGACCAAGTCTGGTTTGGCATGCAAAGACAACAAATGAATGGCTAGCCGGCAGAGATACTAATCCTTTTGAATAAGTATTACAGACCTACCTATTCTTGCTTTTGCCCACTTAGTAATGCAGTTGAATGCAAAGGAAAATTAAGGCATGGAAAGCCTAGTAGAGTAGAAGTGGGATAAAACTAAAAGAAAAATGAGTCGAGGTTTCTTTCAAAGTCAGCAACACACATGGGGAGGAGTATCAGCTGGAATTCTGATAGTATTTTTTGGTTGCTCAATTTTTTTCTGCTTCAAGAGAAAGCTTTATACATGCTTTACGTTACCGGTGAACCAAAAAGGTTAGTGAATCCCTCATCGATGCAACAAGTTCCTACTTTCCTCATCAAGGAATATTGGAAAAAACTAGATCTCCAAGTATTTGTCCAGAATTTTTGCACTAGTGTCCGTCCTTTAAGGAATTACCAGCAAGTTACTGTCAAATTGGGGACAGTGCATTGTGTTCAACGTCCTAAGAAATTAGCATTTCTGTTGAAGGCAAGCTAATTAAGAAATAAATAAGTCTTCAATAAACATTTATATCAGATTCATTATCTATTGGTAACTGATTGTATACGGAATTCATTTGATATCTGCTTCTGATTTTATCTTCCTTTACTGACATTTTCTGGGTCAGTAGGAACTCTAAAAGCTGAACAACTTATGTTGAAGCATTTCCAGCTGGAACAATTACAGAAGGCAACTAATAATTTCAGTCAAGATTGTCTGGTTGGTTCTGGTGCATTTGGAAATGTCTACCTAGGATCATTCGACGGGGAGGGAAAACTAGCTATAAAGAAGGCACATACTGAATCATACACAAGTACTGAAGAGTTTGAAAATGGTAATTGAGCATCTCTCTTTCTGTTTAAACGCCTGAAATTTTTACAGTAATCGATACAACTGCTATCTCCATGCAGAGATCAGGTTGGTCTCAAAAGTGAAACACAAAAATCTCGTTAGTTTGGTGGGGTTCTGCCAAGGCGCTGGTAAATTCATTTCACTTATTATTATTAAATTACGGCCAAGAAATTTCAAAAATTCAGATAAAAACAGCTGTGATGATAAAATAAAGCAAAAATTGTAAGGCTTATCACGCTGTTTTATGCATCAATAGGGCAAAAGGGAGCAAAAATTCTGGTGTATGAGTATGTTCCAAATGGTTCTCTGCTAGACCACATCATGGGTAAGTTCCATCTCCAGAGTCATGTATTGTTGCTTAGTTCTGAAATTTAACATTTTCTGGAAATGCTTATTGTAGGGAGGGGAGGAAGGAGCTTAACATGGAGGCAAAGAGTGACGATAGCCATTGGAGCAGCTAAAGGTAAGTTTCCAGTGCCTTATGTGGTTGATTAAGAGAAGATGAGAGGACAGATTTTGACACACATTAATACTTGCTATCCCAGGGATAGCTCATCTGCATGAAGGAATCAAACCAAGTATAATTCATCGGGACATAAAACCGAGCAACATCTTAGTAGGAGAGAACTTTGAGGCCAAGGTCTCAGATTTTGGGCTTGTGAAATCAGGTCCTATTGGGGATCAATCACATGTTAGCAGTCAGATAAAGGGAACACCAGGGTACCTTGACCCTGCCTACTGTTCGTCTCTCCAGTTGACTCCTTTTACTGATGTCTACAGCTATGGTGTTATCCTACTGCAGCTTGTTGCTGCTAGACCCGTAGTCGAGAAAACTAGAGGTCATCCTAATTTTCACATTATTGATTGGGTAAAAAATTTCAATGTGCAAAACTTTCTATGTCAATATGATAAAGTTGTCTGCCTTATAGTATTTTCCACTTCATTTTCTCAATTGATTGTTTGTTATACAGGCAAGACCTAGCTTAGAACGAGGAAGCATCGATGAAATAATAGATGCCAATCTCTTAATGGAGGAATGCAACATGGAAATGATGTTAAAAATGGGACAGCTTGGTCTGAAATGTGCGGTTAAAGTCCCCAAAGAAAGGCCTACAATGACTCAAGTGTGGCAAGAACTGGAGTCTGCCCTCTTTTCTGCAGAGAATATCATATATAAGCAACCTTCAAATGGTTCTTTGAAATTAGCTAGCTTGTCTAGCCTATCAGTGGAACGGGGAAACCATCGATCGAAACAACTTGATTATTCTCAAAGCATAGTTAGCATAGATGGCATTAGGTTGCAGAAATTTTATATGGACATGGACGGCATATCCTTTGGGAGTGCAAAATTGAGGTGTTTAGATGCCTATAGTATAAGCTTTGAAGACGACTCATACAACCTGACAGGAACTTCAGAGGGAACAACCACGAGTGGGAACTAAGAGTTTAGGCTTAACATTTAACATCAGTTAAGGTTTGATTAATGTCAGAGTTTAAACTTTCATCAACAGATTAAAGAATTTGCACCCATCATTTCCCATACTGCAATCTTGGTTGACCTTCTTTGATGTTCGAACCAAGCAATATCTCAGTAATCAGCTCTTGTAACTTGTGAGTTAACCTAGTCAAGTTATCATGAATCTTCACAATACATAATATTTTAATATATTTTCAACTTGCTTAGATTGACAGGTAATTGTATACTTGAATTTCGGTTGAATGTAGAAAATCAAAATTATTTGGGAGAAGATTGCCGCAATGAATGGAACAACAATATGTTCCTAGTAAGGCAATCATAAGGGTGATATTTAACTAACCTTTTTCCATGATAATCACAAATTATTCCAGTTAGCAGTGATTTCTAACTGTGGTGTCAGTACCAGCTTGTGCGCATTTCGACTATTTCCACGGAATACCTGCTACTTCCAGCAGCACAGTTAGACAGATGAAAACCACTAGGCTTGGGTGATATTTAACTAACCTTTTTCCATGATAATCACAAATTATTCCAGTTAGCAGTGATTTCTAACTGTGGTGTCAGTACCAGCTTGTGCGCATTTCGACTATTTCCACGGAATACCTGCTACTTCCAGCAGCACAGTTAGACAGATGAAAACCACTAGGCTTTATTCTTGACCTATATTCTTTTTATCTTTCCCTTCAATTGGACGATTTGTGCTCAAAGCCTAAATAGAATTCGTGTTTCTTTGTAAGTCTTTTTATCTTTCCCTTCAATTGCACGCTTTGTGCTCAAAGCCTAAACAGAATTCGTTTTTCTTTGTAAGTAGTTCTTAGTCAATAACTAGGCATGATTTGTTCAGGCAAGAGCAGACAAATCTATGTACAAGGAATTGATTGACAAAATTATGTTTGAAAACAAAAAAAGAAGACTTTCATTGAGTAACAGCAGAAAGAAAGTTAATGAAAGCTAAGGAATTGATTGACAAAATTAAATTTAAAAAAGAAAGACTTCCATTCAGTAACACCAGAAAGAGAGCTAATGAAAGCTAGGAAGCGAAGACAAAGCAATAGTTAAGTAAACTAAGTAACGCTAATGAAAGCTAGGAAGCAAAGACAAAGCAATAGTAAAATAAACTAACTTATAGGCCCTGTGGCAAATTAAATAAGCTAGTCTAAATCAAGAGCGAGTTACGTTGCTGAAAACCCAAAGTGGTGGAGTGACTTTGTGGTAGGATTGACCAGTGTAGTGGGGCACTATGGTTCCATCAAGAAGGTTGTATACGCCCATGTCCTTGCCACCAACGACTGTAGCATGTGTCTTTACAATCATCTGTGAAATAAATATGGCTGCCTTGTATGCCAGCAGCTAATCGTTCAATAGCCACAGTGGCACTATTGCCAACGAACAAAACCCTATTGCCCTAAGTCTTTAATCTCCTGATAGCTAGTACTAGTACTCTCCCCCTCCCTATCGACGTCATTAATCTTGTACACATGGAATGTTTTAGCCCCATAATGACCACTATCATCGCCCTTGTCACTATAAGCTCCGTCTCGAGTGATCATTAATAGTTCACCCATTGAATAGACGACGAAAACCTGGCAACTGCCAACTGAGTCGGGAGGTATCCCTCTGACAACTCTCGCGGTGGTTGGATAATAATCTTTCTGGGAAGACGTGAAGTCGAAGATCACCATAGAAGTGGCCATCATGCCAAGTGATGTCAGAATAGGCACAATCAGGTATTGTGTCCAGCCTAGTAAAGGACTTGCTCCCTGGCCTCCAGAAAGCAAAAGTGTTAAGAGCCCGGAACCAAAATGCCCCAAAAAAAAACATTTTCAACCAAAATATCCCAACAAACAAAAAAATGTTACGAAAATACCTTTAGCGCAGTAATTTACTGCGCTAAAGTAGTTAACGGAGACGGTTCCGTTAACTGCTATAGCGCAGTAAATTACTGCGCTATAGTGTTCGTCTTTTTTTTTTTCCGGCTCTTTTGGTTAACCCTTCTTTCGTTACACTTTTTAACGTACTTTGACCATAGATTAATCATGCTTCGGGACCCCGAAACTTCAATATTCTATATAGAATCCTACTTATTTTTGTGCGATTAATAAGGTAGAATCAACACATCAAGGATACACAAAAGTTCGGATGGCCGTTTTAGAGGTTGAAAAGTGCTCGAACGCCATTTTCGTTTCTAGGCTCGTTGACATTAGCTTGAAGATCTTTACGAATACTTAAACTTATTCATTAATAATTAATCAAAAGTTAGTTAAAATGGTAGCATTCATACAAAAAAAAAAAAAAAAAAAAAACTTAATTAAATTGCATCATTCATAACCTTGAGTAGATGAAAATACTTAACATACTAATATTCTTCAAAATGACAAAGATAATGATATATTAAACTTAAAACTAAAATCACAACATTCTTAATCATCATCGCAGTACAAGTCCTCAATATCGTCCTCAAAAAATATTGGCGGTTTCTTAAGACACTTCTTTTTTCGGTGCTTAGTTCTCTACCGGTTGATGATGCTTGTTCTTCGGCCAACTTTAGCATGTAAAATCTACATCGTCTTGCCAGCATCCTGTTGTTTTCTTTTTTAATCCTTTGCACGGCAAGCTCGCAAGTTTCTAGACCTACTTGAGGCATGGTTAAGGAGTACCTTGTTGGGATTGGAGCGTTGAGATTTTCCAAGTTACAAACAAGACATTCTGATTCGGCAAGCCGATGTGACCATTCTCGGTGTAAACCGCAATAATATTCCCATGGATTTGAATATTCACACTGCAGAAATCATCATTACGCTCTATAAGAAGGTAGGGATTTAGCTCATCTAATTTGAAATCACTGGTATCGCTCGAAAACTCGCTATGATTTGAACTCTCATCATCACCGCTATTTGGTTCTTTTGGAAGGAGTAAAGACCAAGCCGAGTTTCTACTACTCGACATTGAATATGGTGTAGTCTAATAACAAAGAAAGGGCTACTTATATAGTTGCAAACCCCCAAATATCCTAGGGGGGGGGGGGGGGGAGGGTCTTTATGACCCTACCTACTTACTTTATTGTAAGAAAAATATTAATCTTCATCGGACATTTCACAGTTCGAATCCCACTTGGATCTAAATCTTGTGCTACCATGTATACCATATTCTACCCTATGGTAACGTATTTGCATCAGATTGTTCTCTTCGCGAAAAACGATTAAGAGCCAAATTAAACTCTTGTGGAGTTCCGCGAGGCATTGACATAGCACGTTTTTTTGGGCGTTTAAGCCCTACGACGCTAACTTGTGCTCCGGTCTTTGCACCTCCCTAACACGCCAATCCTACTCCTCGTCATTTTATTATTGTATTCTCGATTGAATCTATCGTTAGGGTTATTTGAGTAATGAAAATCATCATCATCTAGTTCCCTGTGTCCTACCCATCGCTTCAAATATGTTTTTGAAGTGAACGATATAACACGACTAATATCTCTAAATTGGTCAAAAAATGACATAGTAGCTCAATTTTGTGTGGAATGTTGTGTGGTTGGTAACAACTATTCGTCAAATTACGTTATATAAAGTTTGATTCGAATCATGACGTTTTTCTGTTTGACAGTTGAGGTGACAATATGGTGCAGTGGTATAGCGCAGTAAAATAATGCGTTATGCTAGTATAACGCATTAAATTACTGCGTTATACTCTATCTGAGTGCATTAACGCAGTTATTTACTGCGCTATATTGCTGGAACCTACCATAACGCATTTATTTCATGCATTATGCAACTCTCCGCACTTAATTTGATTTGACATAACACTGCAAGACACTGTAATTGCATGCATGCGTTGGTTCTATATTCAAACTTCAAATTTTATAAATACCGAGTTCGTATAACGCAAAAAAAGCAAAAAATTCAAAGTTTCATCTAGTTTTTGCGTTTTGTGTTCCTCCTAAATTATTCAAAATATGGCAGATGTTCCAAGAATTAAAGTTTCTTTATTCTGGGACGGATAAATTATATTCGAGGAAAATAATTTGCGCTATGATTCTTCCCCAAAATACCATGTTAAGTTTTCACTTGACTTAAAATTCTCAAAACTACTCCAAGTCTTGTATAATAGACTACAAGTTAGTAGAAGTGATTTTGATCTAAATATAATTGAAAAATATCCAACGTCATTTACGCCGCAAGGTGTAACTAGTTATGGACAAAGGTACATTCAAGACGATGATTCGTTGATCGATTTTTGAAGGCGTCTTATGATTATAGGAAATGCATAACTTTAAATATCCTTGAAATGTATATAGAGAAGGTCCCCATTAATCGACTTGAATTCATGGCTAGGGCTCCTCGGGAAGCCCGAAATAGACCTCGTCGGGAAATCCCGTCTATAATTCAGGCCGAAGTCATTCAAGCGGAACCTACTTATCAACACAATTACCCTGACATAAGTACCTATGAAAGCATTTTGACTAGCCAAATGCCTCTGGATAGTTTAAGTCAGCAATTTGACGGCCAGTGGTAAATATTCATTTTTTACATTATTATTATTACTATTATCATCATCATCATCATCATCATTATTATGTGTAATGGCACTTGAATGCTATTAATGATGTTGATTATATTATTTAGGGGTTACCTGATATGGATCATATCGGACGGTCTCCTCAATCGGGATGGATGAATCAGGTTGGAACATCCTCAGCCTATCCAACAACTTAAAGCGATGGTCCTTCCTCAAGTTTCGGTGCAGTTGATTACTATCGGTACGTCTATTTTTTTTTTAACATCAATAGTGTTATTTGATGTGTAGTAGTTAAAACACCCTAATTTCTTGTGTAGGGAGAATGTGGTGGTTGCACCAAATTATAGGCAAAGGCGTGCTATGGATGGTCCAGATTATCCGAATTATATAGTGACATCACCCAGCGATAGTGAGGAAATACCTAATGCGGAGGAAAGTGACGATGAGATTGAGGTTGGAACTAATCCTCAACATCAAGTAGAACGTTGTGCAAGACATGATGAACGATCCCAAGACACGAGGAGGAACCGAATTCACAACAACCATTTGAATAAAGAATCGACTCGGTTCGGCCGCAAAGCCAATTTCAATGCAAAGAGTCGACCCGATTTAGTGGCATTCCGACGAGATCCCCTATCTTGATCATCTTCAAGATCGCCCAGATGCCTTTGTCTTTACTAGGAATGATGATCATATTCGGCGAAGTTTGTGGAAAGAGCCATTGAATCTGGTAAAACAAAAGGCTCATATTGAAAAATGGATGATTTTCAGCTCGAAAAAATCATTGCGAAAATTTTATGTTAAGATTTATTGCATCCGGGGATGAGGGAGTTTAAAGTTGACGATTCCACACGAAAACTTTGGCGATTGTCCGTAAGCGAAAGTATCAAGGTCGCGAATGGATGCTCGTGGTAAGGAAGCTGCCGAAAAGATGTGGACTATTTCAAAGTTCTACACAAAACACACTTGTGATATGGGTGACCTCCCAGATGATCATTGCAATCTAGATACTAATTTGATTGCGCGTGTATTAGTTAGCGACATTAGAGAAAACCCAAGGTATCCCCTTCGCCTAAGTTTATTTTATTTTTGGTGTTAATATAATGTTACTTGTTGTTATATGCTGATATTTCAACTTTTTCAGGTACCCTATTAAAGATTGTATTAGAGCGCGATCCGAAAGTATATAACAAAGCCGTTACTAGGAGGAAGGCGTATCTTGGGCGTAGGCGTGCACATGAAATAGTCTTCGGCAATTGGGAGGCTCTTTCAAGACGTTGCCGAGATACATGGCGGCTCTACAACACTTCAATCATGTATCGTTGTTGAATGGAAGCTCAAATCGAAGCTTGGTATGCCCGGTAATATTTTTGATTTTGTATTTTGGGCCTTCAAACCATGCATTGATGGGTTTGCTCATTGTTGGCCTGTAATATCAATAGATGGAACACATGTGTACGGGAAGTATGACATAAAGCTGCTAATAGCAGTTGGAATGGATGCAAATGGAGCTATATTCCCTTTAGCTTTTGCAATTGCAGCTAATGAGAGCATTAGTACGTGGGGTATGTTTTTGGACTACTTAAGGCAACACGTTATTAAGGATCGCATGGGAATATGTGTGATATCAGACAGACATGCTGGCATATTGCACAATATGTTCAATTTGCAAGGGTGGCGACCACCCTTTGCCTACCATCGTTATTGTTTAAGGCATTTGAAGGCAAACTTCCAAAAGGCATATCGAATCCAAAGACTTTGCAATTGGATGTGGGCGGCTGCAACGAGCATCGGAGAGAAGTTTAACCTGGATGGACATTATTAGGCGGGCGAATGAGGAAGCCTTCCCGGTTAAATGGAATTAATAAAGACAAATGGACATTACACCGGGATAAAGGTAGGCGATGGGGTATCCGACAACAAATGTTCTCCGAGTCATTCAATGGCTTGTTGAAATCTACATGGGGACTACCCGTCACCGCAATGGTGAGAATGACATTTAAGCGGAGTTGTGGAGCGGTTCGTCGTAGATCAAAAGAGGCCAAAGCACACGGCAGAAGGTCTAAGATGGATGCCAAAACCGTTAAACCGTTCGAGTACCACAAATATAAGGCTCGAAACATGACCGGATGGAGTACAACCCCGCAGCGCATATTTGAACTCACAACAAGTGTGCACCAAGGTAAAGGAGGTAACGTTCACACAATTTGTGAGATTCAAGAACATGCACATGCGCGAAGTGGAAATCATATCACGCCATGTTCTCATGCCTTCAAGTGTTTTATCACAATGAGAAAGAACGCCTCTCGTACATGGGCCGAGGAATATCTCGTTGAAAATTATGCAAGAACGTATCTTTGGAAGGTTCTACCCACTTGGTAGTGATAGTTATTGCCCACCGGATCCATTTTCAATAGTTGTAAATAAAGCATTTATCTGTAAATTCAGAAGGAATGCATACTCGCGTATTCATAATGAAATGGATGCTCCACCGGGGAGATACACTCGAAAATACTCATTTTGCAATTATGTTGGTCATGATAAGCGCAAGTGTCCCTTACGGCATGGTGGTCAAACTACATCTCGCGGTGGAAGTACCTCTCGTGGTGGAGGAAACTTTAGTGGTGGAAGTACCTCTAGTGGTGGTGGCACATCTCGCGGTGGTGGCGAAAGCTCAACTCAAGGGCATTAATTGATGAATGTTTTTTAAGTTTTTTTTCTTACTTCGATGATTGTATTTTTAAAAGTTTGGGTTTCTTATTAATGAATTAGTATGTTAAGTATTTTCATCTACTCAAGGTTATGAATGATGCAATTTAATTAAGTTTTTTTTTTTTTTGTATGAATCTTTGCCATTTTGACTAACTTTTGATTAATTATTAATGAACAAGTTTAAGTATTCGTAAAGAGCTTCAAGCTAATGTCACCGAGCCTTGAAACGAAAATGGCGTTCGAGCACTTTTTAACCTCTAAAACGGCCATCCGAACTTTTGTGTATCCTTGATGTGTTGATCCTACCTTATTAATCGCACAAAAATAAGTAGGGTTCTATATAAAATATTGAAGTTTCGGGGTCCCGAAGCATGATTAATCTATGGTCAAAGTACGTTAAAAAGTATAACGAAAGAAGGGTTAACCAAAAGAGCCGGAAAAAAAAAAAAAAAAAAAAAAGACAAACACTATAGCGTAGTAATTTACTGCGCTATAGCAGTTAACGGAACCGTCTCCGTTAACTTCTATTTACTGCGCTAAAGGTATTTTCGTGACATTTTTTTTTTGTTGGGGTATTTTGGTTGAAAATGTTTTTTTTTTGGGCATTTTGGTTCCGGACCCGTGCAAGGAGACCCTTGAATCAGGGCCAAAAAATAGTCTGTTTGACGACAAAGGATCAGAAGAAATTAATACTTTTTCGTAACACGATCACAACAAAATTCCTCCTCGGAATCAAAACCTTTCAACATGCCCATGTCTGGGAGGTTTATTATGGTCGCGTAAAAAGATGAAACAAATTCATGTGTCCTTGTTCAGCAGCAGTGAAAAGCCAACCTGGAAATCCAACACCATAGCAACACTTGCCAGCTAGTTCGGGGAAACTCATGGTGTAGGTAAACACTTTTCGACAAGTCGAAAAACTCACGTGTTTCTTCCTTCCCCTCTTTCTCCCGCCAATATCAACCAAGGAACTTCAAGTGGTGCTTAAAGTAATAGATCGATAGTTAACTTCACCCTAGGATATTTTTGGAATTAAAAGGTTTCTGGTTTATTTAAACTTACAATTCCGTTCTTGAACAAATACTAGTGGCAATAATAAATGAGTTTGTGAAACTGGACTTCCCAATTCTTTCTACTTTCTCTCCTCTCCTCTCCAACCCACTAATCTTCTTTCTTCGGATAATAAAAATGTCATCGCCTGAACATTGATGAAATTCTTCCACAATGTTGTCAACTTTCTAAATCTTTTAACAAATGCTCGCTCTCTCTCATGCAAGCTCTCATTTTTTTTTTTTTTTAATCAAAATCCACCTAATTTTAAAGCACGTTTCATGGAAGATGTTGGAAATCTTTTTTTCTTTTCTTTTGCTGGGGGTAACAAATATAAGATGAGTCAAAGTTTAGGGGTCTTTAGGTCTTTACACTATCAACACAATTTAATAGGTTATAGTAGCAAATAAGTGCATAAAAAACTGGATGAATTGACATGTGCATTCAGAGAATAGGAAACCTGAATAAATTCATTAATCAACAACCCGAGAGTACAGAGGAAACTTTTATGGATGCCACGGAGAAATGGTCAATTTTTCAGCTGTCCCCCACATACTACTGTTGGTCAGTCAAACAAATAATGTCAATAAAGTACATGGTCCATTATTCAGTGCTGCTTCTGGAAGGTCCTAGTAGTGATCAATGCTGTACTGCCAAATTAAAACTTATCAACGGATTCTTCACTGCTGATTATTAGGTGCCAAAAATTCAAGATACACAAATAAATTGCGACTCCAGTGGGAAACTCCTCTAAAAATAAACGTCCATACATGGCCGATGCCATGGTAACCAAACTGGAAAACAGTGCCCAAAATCAACAGTCATGAATCCATTTCCAGGAGAAAAAAACACATTATGGGCTGCAAGATGAATGGCGTTTGGCTGCAACAGCTGCACTTGATGCACTGTTCTAAACGTCTTTGTAATTTTGAGTGATTAATCATGAAGACCAAATAATCGAGTTACCAGAAAGTTACAATTCCACGGCAAACAGGACCATGATAGAACATAATAATTCTTCATTCATTGGACTTCAGTTCTACAACATCTATATCATAATATCTTCGAATCAGTCAGGTGGTAAGAACGAAAATGAAATAAGCAGAAAAGTACATCCTCAAGAAAGAATCTCTACAGTAAATTCTTTCTATCTTCTTGCTTGCTCATAAAGTTAATAAGACGCATGTTCCAAGTTAAACGTTACATTGAACATAAAAAGACATTACATTACACATCAAAAGAATAAATTAGCGCTGCACCTTCTGTTATTTCTCTTTAATCTACTACAAGATCTTGTCATAAGAAGTTTCAGTAAGGACACAGCAAAGTATACAACAGAGTGAAAAGTTGAAGCAGTACCAAGTTATGTGGGAGTGGGAGCCTGACTTTTTGCTGGGAGGTTCAGACCACCTCCTCTCAGAGATATAGAG
Source organism: Lycium ferocissimum (assembly GCF_029784015.1). NCBI lineage: Eukaryota > Viridiplantae > Streptophyta > Magnoliopsida > Solanales > Solanaceae > Lycium > Lycium ferocissimum. The sequence continues at coordinate 59,360,920 of NC_081343.1, forward strand.
GGCCCTCTAAGTGAGCTGGCCCTACTCACAAGATTTGAATCGAGAAACACGACTATGACCGAGATGTCATCATGAAAATGTCTCCTCACACCACGATCAATCTTCTTCAGATCAGAATACCTCATCTCCCTTTTCTTTGCCGCTTCTTGCAGTGCAGTTTTTACAAGCCGCCGAGCACTTCCCTGAAGATTGCAATTTAGAAAATGTAATTACTTTACCAATAAGCTCAACATTCAGATGAAACTCAACCATATTCATGCCAGGAAGACATAGAAGAACATAGCACAAAAGAGAATTTGGCAGGGAAGTATATAAACCCTTCACACTTCCATTCAAGCATTGGAACAACGAACTGTGAAGTTCTTAGTTTCATTTTTCATTACTCAAAAAACAATTGTTATTTGTTAATCTGATAAGCTTTTGTTAAGGATTTCTGCTTCTAACAATTCTTTATTGCCTTTTTCAACTGTCAGTTTTTTATTTCTTAATTTGACTGCAACAGTAAACTTTCAATGCCTTGACAATATGCTGCCCGGTCTTGGATTTAATCATCCTGTGCACTTCTGTTTATCTCACGATTTCTGTACCTTTTTATCTCACCATGTCTGTATAACATGAATAAGACATGTCACTTGAAGAAAAGTCCCCCAAAGGACAAACTAATGATGAATCGTGGCTACATATAGTTTTGCCTTTTATTTACTACAGATGAGGATCAATGGATTAGGAGTAAGATTTGTTTCTTGTATGTCAAGGACAGGGCATATTGTTAACGTACTGTACTTCTATACGAGCACTATATTAAGTGTCCTCAAGGTGTTATTACTGAAATAATATGTTCTTTAATCAGGACGCTAATAAGTGAATACCATGTAAAATAATGTAATTTTTACATGCAATGCAATTGTGTATCACCAAAAAAGGAATATTTCATAGTTAAAGCTTTCAGTGCAGTAGTCCATTACAGGATATGTGGTTTCAGTTTGTATATACGTTAAATTAGACATGCACCGCCTAATGAAATCAGACCAGCTTTCTATCCATGACTGTAAAAAAATAATTTTAAGAAATTAAAAGAAGAATAAGATATGTTATGCTTTCAAGTGAAGGAGCATACATTGCGAGAGCTATTTTGGACGATATCAACTGCCTCTTGATTGCTAAGATGTTCCCAAAGACCATCAGAAGCAAGTATGAGAAACTGATCATATGATTGGAGTTCATGCACTGAAATTGATGGATCCGCACTCAATATGGGCCTTTTAAAAGGTTCTCGCAAACGAAATTTTGCATACAATGGCTCCTTATTGTACTCCGCATTTTTGAGGTATAAATCGCCAATAGATCTCGAAATCTGTCAGATTAATACAAGATACTTTAAAACAGGAAATCCATGTAAAGCACATAATACTGGATGAAAACCTAGCCTTGCATACCTGTATCAGACCCTTTACACGCCATACATTATGCTTCAAAACGACTATCTGCGGATCATCCGGATGCATAGAATGTAATTCCTGTCTGACAGACTCAAAACTTGCATTATGCTCAGCTGAAAGCTGAAGGGCTATCACCTCTCCTGTAGCCCTAACAAGTCTCCCCAAAACAGCTCGGGAATCACCAAGGTTCGCAACATAAAGGGTCCCATCACAGATCACCCCAACCAGACAACAAGATCCAACAGCAGCCATCTGCGGTTTCGTTAGCCACTGCTTGGCAACTAGAGAAAGGAATCCCTCCTCTGTTGCTTGAAACGCTTTTCGTATTACATCAACAGACATGGAACTTTGTTCAGCTGCAAACCCTGCAAATATATAAGTTGCAAAGTAATCAAGATCAAGTTATCAACTGAATACTTGGCAGACAAGCAGTTTAGACAAATATATCCAATATGCTTACCCTTGAGATGCTGAAAGAGGTGATCATTGATATACCGTGATGTTTCAGGCCCACCATGACCATCATACACCCCGACAAACGTTCCATAGGGGCCAGAATCGAGGGAGCTTAAAGAACCCGACTCAATCTGGCTTTGATCCTCCAGCAAATTGTTGGCCTGAACAACCGCCATAGAGAAGTCACCAAGTAAGTGTTGTCCATTGTCCTTATACCAAAGAAGTCCATCTTGCCGTCCAGCTGAATCTGGACCAGTATGTACATAACGGTCCGAAGATGGCCGCCAACATGCCCTCAGGAAATTTATTAACTTTGATAACATCCCTCATTTCACCCTTAGCTTACCGCCAATTTCTCAACATCCAAACGGATGCAAAAACTGTCCAAACTAAAAACTTTCACCACTACTCCCTTATCCTACAAATTGGTAACAAATACAACAAGAAATTCAGGTAAACAACAACTTCAACTACCACAGAAGAGAGCCAAGATCATAGCTTTATCAACAACTCAATTGGAAGAATAACTCCCAATTTCAACAGCAATGAAGATAATCATAACCCACAAACTACAAATCTCTCAAGATTTGAACACAACTAGGGGCAAAAAAGCATGGTCAAACTAACCCATTATAGTCACAAAAAAAAGAAAGGGTCAATTATAAGGTTGTAAAAGCCAAAACCCAGTAAAACCACATGTGCAATGAACAAAATAGCAGTAAAGACCCACAGGAAATCATAAAAAAAACAATACCAAGTTCACAGCTTTAACAATTGCCTCTTAAATAAAGAAAACAAGAAGACTTACAGTTGTATATGCTATCTTCTTGTCAATTACTGAAAGTGTTAGATCTACAGATCCATCAAAAATCAAGACCTGCTTATGCAAATATACGGTTAAAGAATATCAATACAGAAAAAAGATTAAGTCTTTTTCCTGTCTTTTATTTTTCTGTTCAGTTTTTTGTTTTCCTTTCTCTCTCTATCTGGTTTTCAGTTGAAGGTGAGAGATAAGAAAGGAAACGAAGATTTGAAGAAGATAAAAGAAGGAAATAGAAGGTTTTTTTTTTCTGAATCAGTGTGTGATTGAACTAACTGAAGAGAAAGTCTTTCCTTTTTTTATATTTCGTATTTTGAGTTTCTTTTCTTGTGTTTCTGACCAAATAAAAAAAACCCTTTAAATAGAAAAACCATCAAAATCGATGGCTGAAAACCAGCAATGCAAATGGGTTGCCAATTGCCATGGGCTCCACCTTATAATGAGACAATAGAAATAAGATAAAGATACCTCACTTCCCTGTAGTATAGAAAACCAAAACAATTTCACTTGTTTTGAAATTTTTGAAGTTAGAATTTTGTTTGGTCATAGTACGTTTTTGCAATAATATTTGATATCCCTAATTTTTTTAAAAAAAATAGCAAAATCACTCAAAGCAATTAGTAATAAACATAATCAATGCATAAAAACTGCTTCATCAAGTCCACCTTTCACTTGTACTCCATATAAAACCCGAAAAAACTAAACCAAGTAGCTAAACACTATCAATACTAGAAAAAAATTCAAACAAGAATGACCCAGAATAAAAAACATATTTCTTTCCCCTTTTGAAGCTGGGTCTTTAGTATAAATGGGGTTTTTTTTATATTAAAAAAAAAACTTTTAGGGTAAAGTTGAAAACAGAAAAACAAAAGTCAGGGTCCAAATTAGAAAATGGAAAAAGTAAAAAACACAGTTTGTTGTTTTTCAAAGTCTAAATACAACTTTAAGTACGTACTTGGAATTTCTATGGCCAAATACTAATTTTTGAAAAAAGTTAAAAATATTTCGAAAAAAATAAATAATTCTCATGGTCAAACGGGTCCTTATCCGGAAAAAATTGAATAACTTCAATAGTGAAAAGTGAGTTGAAAAATAAGTTATAAGTTGTTTTCTAAATTTAAAATACAACTTCCAGTTGATTTTGGATTTTTCATGCCCAACACTAAGTTTTTAGTCCCGAATAATTTTTATATCCATCATGATTTTTATTTCATTACCTCGTTTTAAAACTTTTTATATAGAAGTTACTATTCGCGCAATTTACTTTCTAACACAGTTTATTAGGCCAAAATCCATGTTTAAATTAGTGAGTTGGAATATTTATCTTTTGGTTAAACATGTATGTGCCACGTAGTTGTGCGTATTAATTACAGACACGGTTGGGGAATTTTTTACGTGTAAAACTTTTGCTGTAAAGACGTATTAAAGAGATTTCGTACAAATTGAGAGGCTAAATATGCATTAAGCCTATCTGTATATCAGTATATGTTTACTCATCTCCCTTAAACTAACTAAACTAGGACAATAAAATGAAACTGGATAAGTGAGGCGCTTTCTGCACATCGCGGTTTTCTTATTTCTTTTTTATTCCTTGATTTTCTCAAAAATCTTAGTTCCAACAAATGATTACATTGTCATTTCTTCCAAACCCTCCTGTTTTTTGCTTCAAAAAAATAAAATTTGTAACATACCTAAAAGATATAGCTCAATAGTTAAAAATTTACAATTCAAACCGTGATGTCATGTCACCACAATTTTCTTGTTTTCTTTTGCCACAGAGCCTCTCTTGTATAATATTTCTAGGTTAATACTTTTTAACAACTAATTAGGTCAATCAAATACTCTATTTTCTTTTGCCAAAGATGCCTCTCTTTTAATTTTTTATAACATGTTTTTGCACTATAATCTTAATTTAACACATAATGTTTTACGCTTAGCAAGGTGTAGATAAGATCACAATTTAGTAATATGCCTAATTTTTCTTCCCTGGCGGAACTATTTTAGATGGCATGATTACTATCGCCATTAACAAACACAAAGAAGTATTATGCTCTAAATATTCCAACATGAGAAGAGCTTATTTTATAAATGTAATTATAGCCTTAATATTGCATACAACATTGCCAGTTTACAACTATCTACAGTAGGATCCAATGAATAAGAATGCTAAATTCAAGGTTGGGCAAAACAATGAAACTAGTCCATCTAATAACGGACAAAACAATTCTCTTTATGAAAAAAAAAAAAAAAAAAAAACTGTATTGATCAAAATTCTCGAATAATTTTGTTGTAATAATCACTAAAAGGTCATAATTCAAACTAAGAATCACGAGTTTGAAATTTAACTATCTCCGGATTTACTGTCCATTAAACTTCCGTTTGAGTTGGGCACTGACCTTTCTTTTAGATTTGGTTCGGAGGTCGTATGTTCAGACACATATTGAACGTCCACAATTTTATTCACCTATAGTCATCGCACATGTCATTTTGGAACATATAATATTTAAATTAATGTACTCATTCTCATGATTTTCAGCATCAATTATTTCAGAGTCAATAAAGGAGTTTTGGAAAGAGAATATTACTTACTGGATTTGGAATATGCCAAAAATTGGCTGAGCTAAAACGAATCAACCCAAATGATAACAAGAGTGTTCTTTACAGCTAAAAATCTGATACAGTGATTTAACAAGTTACATCAGCAAAGCCCAGAAAGTTATGTGTTGTCCCTCTTGCCCTCAAAGCTCCAGCTCAATTTACCAAATTCAAGAAATTTTCAGGCAATCGTCATAACTTAACGTGCATGAACAGTCGTAACAAACCTGTTTGGATCAAAAAGTTTTGATTGCAATAGCTAACATTCAAGCAACTCCCATTATTACTTTTTCCTTAACTGGAATGAACAATATGTCAATACAACTGCACTGGTCATTACTATTCTTGCAAAAGAAATTTACGTCAAATCATGAAAATTTAAAAATAATCACATCTAATTATTCATAATAAGTAGAATTAATAACCTAGAATGAAATTATATTCGCAGTTACGTTACTTACGTTAGATTAAATCCTACTGAAAGTGTGAAAGTTCTCTGCGTTGTTTTTGTATATGTGAACAAGAACGCACTCATTCTTATGCATGCGTGCAGTGGTGGAGCCACATGCCTCCAAGGGGTGTCAACCGACACCTCTTCGCCGAAAAATTATACTATGTAAATACGTAAAAAAAAAAAAAAATTTATGTATATATATTATGTGTTGAACCCCCGTAATTTCATCTTATATTTACTTTTTTAAATGTTGACACCCCTTAGTAAAAATTCTAATTCCACCACTGCATGCGTGTATACTAGTATTATATATGGGTGTGTGTACACGATCTTGTTTGCGTACATTTCAGTACTACAAGATTATTTAATGGTGCTCTCTCAATTCTTCTCATAAAAAATTAACATCCAATTTATTTTCAGAAACTTGTTGAATTTGCAATCACGACCCATCACGTTCATTTGCTGACTATAAACAGCATCGATTTCTAATTATCTAGTTAGTAATTTTCGTTATCATTAATTAGTGTTATAATTTTATAATACTTGTGAACCAAATAAAACGAGATAGCAAGAGTCTCAATCATTTTTTTCTATATATTAAAGTGAGTGCGGCACAATAAGATGGAATATTTCATTTTACATTTTTTGTACGTGATTCAAACGTTGGTGCTTTCTTGAAAGCTGTGTTATTAATAAAGTACGAAATTGGGTGGCAATATCATGGTAATCTCATGCATATAATACTTGCAGAATAAGGATCTCATGGCAGATACGATTTGGGGCAAATTAAAGACGTCATTGAGGAGCTCACACTGTACAAACTCTTCTACATATCTTCGTAGTAGGTGCTGCCGTATATGATTTAAGTATAGGTATAGCTTAATTGATTAATTACGTAATATAGTATAAATTTTTTATGCTATCTGATTACAGCTTGCAAGATAACTACATATTTATTATAGGCGAGATTACTATTAATCTGACGCCCCATTATCTGAGGCCTGAGGGCCAGCCTAGGAAGGTGGGTCAAATAGCGAAGGATTAACAAACTTCTAAAAAAGGGTTCATGATATTTTAGGCGAATCTCGTATTAAAATGAGAAAGAAAATAAAAAAATCTAAAGCACAATACAAATTTACGTGATATTCGCTTTTGGGTGATGCACAGCTGGTCAAAGCATGCAATAAGCTTAATTAGCTTGTGTACGTTGTCTCAAATAATTACTAGTGTATATATGAAATAGTAATAAAATCAATAAGCTATATATGTGACAGGGAGCTCTTTGTCAAGGAAAGAATGGAGGCAAAAGGTGTGAAACAAAGCTGTTCTTTACTCTGAAAGATTGACATTTTTTTTAGCTTTTGTTTCTTTTCAAGGACGCCTGCAGTTTTTAAATACTTAATCTAGCAATTATATAATATTGGGACATTTCTGCTTGTTGTGATCAATATTGGAACTTCAAGATTAATTTAGATTTTTTTTTTTTTTCTAAATCAGCTTACAAATAAAAAATTCCTTTTCTTACTTCCTTAACTCAAATCATATCGAACTCCACTTACTTTTGATGTACGTATAATAAGTACTTCCTTTTACCAAAATAATTAATTGAAATAATTAATGCACCCTCTACTTTTCACAAGTTTATCACTTCTATCTTGTTTTGGCAAAAAGACTATATAGTGAAAAGAAATCATATTACTTCCTAATATATACTCCCTCCATATCTCCGTTCACAATTACTTGTCCACTATATTAAAAATACGTTTTCACATTTACTTGTCACTTTTAGTATATCAAGAGAAAAACATATTTTATTTCAGATTTTTATACCTTTACCATTAAAACTTATTCCCAAATTATTTCTCAAGACTAAGACTAAATATCAATTAATAAGGATAATGTGGTCTAATAGTCATATCAATTTTTATTTTTTAAATGATGTGCAAAGTCCAAGCTGGAGAAGAGTGAACAGAGAGAGTATATGTCACAAACTTGAAGTTTTCTTATGGTGGAAGTCATCATTGAAAAAGATCATGTGTTTAATGTGTTATAACTACTCTTATCAAGATACAATCTCAATTGTCAAACTCAAAATAAAATTAACCTCAATTAATTCAAGGCAGACTACATATGCAGGAAATGCATACCCGATACAGTCGACTATTTTATTTTATTGAACAGACCTGTGATTATCATCAAGTCAACAAATTATACATTAAATCTTCCTCATTTGAAAATAAAATTCAATTTTTCTTTATTTTAATCTTTAAGTAATTAATTATTTTCTGTACGGACCAAATCAAGCCATTATATATGATTTACAAGAAGAGCTTGTTCTTCTTATTAAGCTAATCTACATATTGTCATTATAATAGTGTCTGCTTTATCCTTTAATGAAAAATTGCAGGTTTTAATTGATCAACCCATGTGATGATGCACTACGCAGCTTTTATATATAAATAATGAAAGGGTAAAGGTCAGGTGCAAATTTCCTTTTTGACCCCGTCATTAGTAGTCAAGTATTCCTTAAAAATGCCTTTTTTTCCTTTTATTTGGTATTTGTAACTCCAGTTGTGAATGGTTCTCACAGCATTAGATTTGATTAATCTTTATATTTTGATTATAGTAATAACAATGAATGATAAAGGTGAACAGTTTTTGTGGGGCTTCAAAAGATAATATTATGTTTACTACTTATGCATCATATTACATAATGGGACTTTTCTAGATGTTTCAGTCTCATCTAAGTCTAATACATAACTATTTTAGAACAAAAGAGAGGAGTAATAAAGTATTTTCATCTAGATCTTCACTTCAAGAGAAATCTTAAGAGTTATTCATTTACTTGTTCAAACATGCACACCCCTTGATAGAAGCAATAAATAAAATGATAATTTTACTATATTACTCATAATTATTATAAGTCATCCAATGTTGAGAAGAATTAGAAATAATTAAAGCATTAATAATAAGGGTAAAATATGTATGAATTGTAAAATTATCTCAAGTTTCTCCAAGTATAGTGTATGGGTAAAAATGGATGGAAGGAGTAATTGTTAAAGCTACCTGTCAATCGTCTTGCATAGACCGATTTTGATGCCGAAAATCAGCAGGTTTGGCCCAAGTCAGATTTTGGCCACTACAAAACAATCATTTTATCTGTAACAATTTTAAAGAAGTACCAAAAATCCAATTTTGTTAATTAATTAGAGAAAATTTTCAAAAAGGAAGAAGAAAAGATTAAAAAAGTTGTCCAAATGCCATATGAGGACTGAAGCAACATGATGGGAGGCAACGAAATATGAAAGCACAAATTCTGGAGTCAACAAAGAAAAGGAAAGCTCAAGCACTCAAGTCCATAATAAACGCCTAATTATGAAACATTTGAGGCTGAGCACTGAAACTGAAAATGTTCAGCCAATAGTCTTCGTAAGTTCAAGATTTGAAGTCAACTACATATATTTTTCATGGGGTAAAGTAAGATACTACATAAGATATGATGCCCATTTTGAAGTGAGCCTTCACGTTTTACTATTTCAGGATACGTGAAGATTGTGTTTATCTGAAGGTCCAATCACTTGATGAACCTGACATTTTTTCATGACGTACGGTGGTGGAAAAAAGAGAAGACTGATAACAAATTAAAGCCTATGAATAGGTATTCGTGGACAAAAGAAGAAAATTGGAGAAGGAAAAGAATAAGCTGTTTACGGTTGCAGAAAAATAATTGCATGAATAATGGAGGAGTGTGAAGATTTAGCATTTGTTGTTAAATGCATGAGCCTCTTCAGAGAAAATATTAGCAAGATATTTGAATGGGTTCAAGTTAAATAAAATTGGGTTATTATCTTTGTCCTACCAATAACTTAATTCAATTCATTTTGACTCAAGTAAACTTTGAGTGAGTTGAATCTTGATTGGTTTGACTCGTCTCAACCTGTTCGAACTTTGACCTGATCCATTAATTTGACACCTCTACTTGTGACTCTCTGTAATTGCATTTATAATTTTATTATCGAGCCTGTAATGGTGTCTTTATCCATCATTTCCTCAGAAATCAGTGATGGATCTACATCTACCATTGTAGTACTCAGTTCAATAGAATCTATTATGTTCAACACAAACTCAGATATGGGCCTCAGAATCGTATTTGGTCCTTTAGAAAAAAGTCGGTTTTATCTCTATTGGGCCTAACAATTTCGGTCGTGTGAGTCGTTATATGAAGTTTTTGCGCGGATTGGCATTCAAACGCAGTGGTCTTTAATTTTTTGTCCCTCATATTTGTGATTTTTAATTTTTTTTTCCCTATTGCTTATTTAATGAAAATATAAGACCCGCTTCGGCTCGGCATAAGTTCTTTAACATTTTTATCTTCGGAAACTAAACTTTTGTCTCGCTCGGCACAAGTCCAGTACAAATTAAGTCAGTCATAGTTTTGGCTTTTCCGGCTTAATTTGTGTGAATGTTATGATATATATGTCGAAGCTAAATGTAAACTTTTCTGAGCGGAATCTAAGTTATACCGCACCGAAACTGCTGAAGGAAAAAAATTAAAGACCACCACGGAATAGGTCATTTGTGCGAATGACCCTTCAACAAAATCTACTATGTTCAGCAGACACTCGAATTTGGGCCTTAGAATCGTATTTGGTCCATCTTAGAAAAAGTCGGTTGATCTCTATTGGGCCTAGCAATATCAGTTGTGTGAGCATTAACAGTACCTTTCTTTCCCACATGGTGAAGTAACTAAAAAGTACTAATTGTGTCATTATGATAGGCTTTAACAGGAACAGGAGTTTTACTTTTATACCTGAAAAATTGAAATCAGATCTTAAACACCAAAGGTATGACCTTTCCACATTCTCATCACCTCCTCGGGTCAATCGTTTCTGCAATTAACCAACCCGCCAAAAACCCTAAATCTAGATGAATCTCAAATTCTCTTCCCTTCATATTAATTTCAAACCCTATCTCAACAATCTCAATTCAATATGATCTCTTCCAGTTCCCCTGCATACCCACCTTCCATGTCATCCTTTACTACTTTCTCTCCACCCCCTTCAGGTGACGGGGACTTCAATTACGACGTCGCCTGGTATGGTAACATCCAGTACCTCCTCAATATCTCCGCTATTGGAGCTCTAACTTGCCTTCTTATTTTCATCTTCGGGAAACTTCGTAGCGACCACCGTCGTATGCCCGGTCCCACAGCCATTGCCTCTAAACTCCTCGCTGCGTGGCACGCGACGGGCATCGAAATTGCCCGCCACTGTGGGGCCGACGCTGCGCAATATCTCCTCATTGAGGGCGGCAGCTCGGCGCTGCTGTTATTTATAGCTTTTCTTGCACTTGCTGTTATGTTGCCTTTGAATATTCATGCTGGTAAGGCTCCTATGGCTGATCAGTTCTCGAAAACTACGATTAATCATATTGAAAAAGGTTCTCCTTTACTTTGGGTTCATTTTCTATTTGTTGTGATTGTTGTTGTTTTGGTACATTATGGTATTAGTGAAATACAAAAGAGGTTGAAAATTACTAGGCTTAGAGATGGCTATGGAATTCCGAGTAGCCCTGGTGGGAATAGCAGTGCGATTTTTACTATTATGGTGCAGGGTGTACCGAAAACTTTAGGTTTTGATAAGAGACCATTGGTAGAGTATTTTCAGCAGAAGTATCCGGGAAAAGTGTATAGAGTAGTTGTGCCTATGGATTTGTGTGCATTGGATGATTTAGCTACAGAGTTGGTGAAGGTTCGGGAAGATATATCTAAGTTAGTGTCGAGGATTGAGTCACGGGGTTATTTGAATGAGGGTGAGGAATATGATGAGGATGATAATGATAGTGTAAAGGCTCGAGGTTTGTTGGGGAGACTGTGCTTTATGTGGAGAAAGGCCAAGGATATGTGGTATCGTATGATGGATCAGTTGGGTTTTTCAGATGAAGAGAGGTTGAGAAAGTTGCAAGAGTTGAGAGCTGATTTGGAGATGGAAATGGCATCTTATAAAGAAGGGCGGGCAAGAGGTGCTGGTGTAGCTTTTGTGGTGTTTAAGGATGTCTTTACAGCTAATAAGGCTGTCCAGGACCTCCGAAATGAGAAGAGGAGGCGATATGGCCGATTCTTTTCTGTCATTGAGTTGCAACTGCAGAGGAACCAGTGGAAAGTAGAGAGAGCTCCTTTAGCTACTGACATATACTGGAACCACCTGGGATCGACAAAGTTCTCTTTAAGGTTACGCAGAGTGTTGGTGAACACATGCCTACTCTTGATGCTGCTATTCTGCAGTTCTCCACTCGCTGTGATTAGTGCCATTCAAAGCGCAGGGAGAATAATCAATGCTGAAGCAATGGATCATGCTCAGATGTGGCTGAACTGGGTGCAGAGCTCGAGCTGGCTAGCAACAATAATATATCAATTTTTGCCCAATGTTCTGATTTTTGTGAGCATGTACATTGTCGTCCCTTCAGTTCTTTCTTATCTTTCGAAATTTGAACGACATCTTACTGTATCTGGTGAGCAAAGGGCTGCACTACTGAAAATGGTTTGCTTCTTTCTGGTAAATCTGATTCTCCTTAGGGCTCTGGTCGAGTCTACTCTTGAGGGTGCGCTCTTAAGTATGGGTCGCTGTTATTTGGATGGAGAAGATTGCAAAAAGATCGAGCAGTACATGAGTGCTTCCTTTTTGACAAGGTCATGCCTTTCGTCTCTTGCATTTTTAATTTCAAGCAGTTTCTTGGGTATATCTTTTGATTTATTAGCTCCAATCCCTTGGATTAAGAAGCAGCTTCAAAAGTTTCGAAAAAATGACATGCTTCAGCTGGTGCCAGAAAGGATCGAGGACTATCCATTGGAAAATCAAGACATTGATAGTTTGGAGAGGCCTCTGATTCATGAAAGGAGTTCAACTGTGGTTGCTGACAACAATGGATTTTTAAATGATGCATCTCCAAATGAAATTGATTTCCCAGGACAAGATTTGTCTGAATACCCTCCAGTCAGCCGAACCTCACCGGTTCCAAAACCGAAGTTTGATTTTGCGCAATATTATGCCTTCAATCTGACAATATTTGCCCTGACCCTGATCTATTGTTCGTTTGCTCCTCTGGTAGTTCCTGTTGGTGCAGTTTACTTTGGTTACAGGTATGTGGTTGACAAGTACAACTTCCTGTTTGTATACAGAGTGCGAGGTTTCCCTGCTGGTAATGATGGGAGATTGATGGATACTGTATTATCTATCATGAGGTTTTGTGTTGACTTGTTCCTCCTCGCGATGCTACTTTTCTTTTCTGTACGAGGAGACTCAACAAAACTTCAAGCCATATTCACACTTGGGTTGTTAGTGATGTATAAAATTTTGCCCTCTGATAATGATGCTTTTCAGCCAACTTTATTACAAGGCATACAGACTGTTGACAACATTGTAGAAGGGCCGACTGATTATGAGGTGTTCTCACAACCTACGTTTGACTGGGATACATATAATTCATGACTTGTGAATAAAATCAAAGATTTGTGTTGAGATTTGTATATATGCTTATTTGTAATTGGATGTGTTTCTGCATCTATCGATCTCTCTTTCTCTTTTTCATGGTTCGTCCTTTGGCTGGAACATTTAGTTGTAAACAGATATTTGGCTTAGGACCACACGAGCAACGGGTCACATGTTCTAATGTCTACCCTGGTTCCAGTGTATTAGTAGTCCGTAGTGTTAGGATCAGGTCTTGTTTAATATTGCGGTGTTTGACGACAGTATGCCTTCAGTTTATCTTAGTGTTAGATTTATAAATTTAGTTCTCACAGCATTGGCAGATCAAGTTTTGACCAATCTACTGAGTGAATAGATGTTTACGCCAACATCTGCTCAAGGTTACTTTAGAGTTGTTGCGTATTTGGTCCATTTTGCTTGGGAGAAACATTATATACTTTTGGCTTTCTCAAAGGACTAGAATTTTCATTTAACTAGTTTTTAATATGTTCATTGTATCAGCAAAATTGCTGTTGCCCTATTTGTTTGTCCTCACTTTGTAGCATTGCAGGACAGTCCATTTCATAGTAGTCGTAACAGCTGTAGTGTGGTTTTTTAAGTTGAAAATATTGCCTTACAACCAGGAAGATAAGTTTAAGAAACGAGGTTCTTGGAGAAGGTTTGATGTTTGCTGTTTTCTCGTGCGTTCACGTTAGCATATGATTGTTGTCTTGGTAGGTCAACCCTATGCCAAAGAAGTGGGTAATAAATTGGTTTAATGAAACCTTAAGACTTTTTTAGAGGATACAATTGCTATTTTTGTTTTTGTTTTTGTTACCAGGAGGTAAGGAATCAGTTCGTTAGAGATACAATGGTTACGAATGAACGATACTAATGGTATTGCACTTCTAAAGAACAATGCATTTTATGTGTACATGTACCAAAATAACTTCGAGTATCAAATGAATGGACCAAGTCAAAATTGGCCAGTCAAATAGGCTAATCACAATATAGATCATGTCCCGATTTGTCAATAATTAATGCTCCAAGATGTTGTGTCAAATACGTGTCGTGTATCAGAACATAACTCAGCTCACTCAAGACCACTTGTCAAACAATTCTTGTTCCAATTGGATAAAAAAAAAATTGTGTGAATTTATTCCCCTTTGAAGTTATTTTTGTTGATAGAGGAAACATTGAATGGTCAATTCAGGTTCTGTCAGGTGTAAGTCATCCTAAATTATATCACTTGTCCAACTCGTGAAATGTTGTACAAGTGACATACAGAGTTAATTCCTAAACCATAATTCAAGTTTGGAAAATTACCTTTAAATATCACTTTTATTTCTTTTAAGATAATAAAGTCATTCAACTATCACTATTTTCCTCAAAATATACTAAACACTTCAAAGGCATCATTCTCTCCTATTTGTCATGTCATGTCATTAAATTCCTTTAAAAAAAAAAAAAACGAATAGACTTTTTTAACGCATCAAACCTATTTAACTAAACCTATATTTTATACCCAATTAAATATGATTAGATCAAAAACGACAAAGGAATCAAACCGTACTTTCTATTAAGTCACTTTTTCAAATCTAAGATTCTTTTATCTCAACTCAAATATATTATTTTTCACTTTAAATTTAAATTTAAGTAGTTTTATCTTTCTATTCAAATTCAAATATTTTTAAGTATCATATTTCCCCCACATTAAACGATATATTCTTTCCACATTAAGAAATAAAGTAAGTGTAAATTTTTCCTTTATATTTTGAGTTATTTATCTTTAAATATGTAGTGTGTAATTTTTTAGTATTTCCATCATCCACTCTTGATGGCCACAGATCCTCTTTATTGACGTCTATAAATCTTTTTTGAGTTATGTCGTAGTTTGTTGGAAAAAAGGAACTTATGCTAAAGAACAACAAAGTTAATAATGTGGTAATGGAGAAATTATGATAAGCAAGATCTGACATATATAACTCAAATATCAATAGATGATTCTTATAAGTCTTGAATTGAATTTTCTTGGTTATGTATACTTTGTAAGAATTGAATTATCTGCTTATGCATACTAATAATTAAATTTGTAACAACTAAGTTAGCTGAAGAAGTGCTTTATGTATGCAAAGATAATTTCTCGATGGTCTAGAAATTAAAATACAAAAAAATTACATACTACATAATTAAGAATAGATAACTCAAAATACAAAGGAAAATTTTTACACTAACTTTATTTTTTAAAATATAAGATTCAATTAGTTTTCTTATATGTTAAGCTTATACGAAAGTAATTTTTTTGTTATCTATGTAATTCCATTTTAATGTGAAAAGAATATGTCATTTAATGTGGAAAAAAAATATGATATTTAAGAATATTTGAATTTGAATAGAAAGACAAACCTACTTAAATTTAAATTTAAATTTTCTTTTATTTGAATTGAGAAAAAAGAAACATAGATTTGAAAAAGTGGCATAATAGAAAGCATGGTTTACTTTGCCGCTTTTTTAACCGGGTTACACTTGACTAAGTATAAAATATGAATTTGGTTAAATGAGTTTGATGAGTTAAATAGGTATATTATTCAAAAAATTGACTTTAATGATATAGCATACCAACTAGGAAAGAAGGAGGCTTTTGAGGTGTTTAGTATATTTTGAGGAAAATAGTGATAATTGAGTGACTGTATTGTCCTAAAAGTAACAAAAGTGATATTTTGAGGCAATTCTTCAAACTTGAGTGATCATCTAGGGAATTAACTTGTGACATATAGTGACAACCCTAACCCTACTTATGATTAAAGAAGTTAACATTAGCAAATGCATGTATACGTTAAAAGATAATTTTCTCAAAACATAAGCAGAAAATTGAGTTAAATTATGAATGCAATAAGTGTTAGGAAACCTAAATACTTGGACCAATGAATTATAGGCAAGATGAGAAATGGAGAAGAAATAGGAAAAATAAGCTATAGTCAAATACCTTAAGTTACGGGAAATCTTGGCCAAGCAATTAATTGCCTCATTCAACCTTTCACTATAACTAACTAAACTTGTATAAGCCAGTGGACCCCACTAATCACTATTTTATCTCTTTCTTTGTCCCAGTCTTTGAGACACAACTTGTGGCCGATGTTAACTTATGGTACAAACATGTGTAATCGTTTTCCAGAAAGGTATAAATAAGCAGGAACAGTTATAGAAAGTGTCACAAGTTCTCTTACTTGTGACATTTAATTAGTAGAATTACACTTTTCATATGTTAATTAGAGAAACATTGAGAGACAGATGTATCATTCTTCAGTGAAGAGCATTTTTGTTGAGGAGAAAAATGTAGAAAATGATGTGCCGCCTATTTGCCCTAAGCCTAGAAGACTTGGATCCTCTACTCTTCCTGAATTCCTCAAATCCCTAAATTGCAATGATAACAGGTACTTAATTCTTTTACTCCAATAATTCACGCTTAATATTTTTATCAAAATGGGGTATTATATTTGTGAGATCTCTTGAGAAATAACATTTGGAAAATTCATGTGATCAGCCAGAAGAATTTTGATGGAAGAAGTGGGATTCTCAACATTGTCGCTGAAAAGGTTTGTTCTCTAATGACTTCAAATCTTGCATGCGTCTTATGATTTTTCACGTACTTCTTTTTAATTTGGCAAGTCGATTATACTTCTTATTTTGATGGCAATAGTAGATTTTCTTAATTTCTTTTTCCAATGCAGACTAGAGATGGACGAAATTCACCATCTTGTTACTCGGGTTCTCCTCCTGGAAGAACCGGTAATCCTTTGGTACACGACGTGCAATTTATTCAGCAGATGGAGCATTTTTCACCTTTGACAAGAACCAACTTGTCTGATAAATATGGATTTATACCTCTGTCTCTCCAGCTTGAGCAATACACAGAGATTAAAAAAAATTCACAATTTTGTTTACTTTAAGAAGCATAATGATAAGATGTATAAGTCAAGATCCCTCTTTGAGGGAGTTATCTTCTTTTTTTTTGTTATTTTTTAATGGGTAGTGCAATAGTGCCCTGTTAGGTTGTGACGTGAGCAAACAATATGTAAATATGTAGTACGATTTTTCTTTTTTGGGTTTTGATTCAACTGAACATTATATGTACATGTTAACTTTGAGAATGACTTGCACTAGTTGTCAATTGAGAGGCGAGTTTTTGGGTAAATGCTTACTAATTTGAGCAATTAATGACTTGAATTCTCTTTTCGTCTTTTTGTCAAAACTTTTGTGCATTATCTGAGATTTTGTTTAAAGTGGAAATTCAGGATAAATTTAGTTCATTGAAGGAACCTTGTGTATGGAATCTTTCTTTTGAAAAAGAAAATCGGGTTCTTATTATACATATGTAGTATGAAACGAATTGGCTAACTAATATGGACTGCTAAACGCCTAAATGAAAATGGAATTGAGAAAGCAGAAAAAAGAAGATAACAGAAATAGAATTGAGCTATCAACAAAATCAGGAGGAATCTAAGTTTTTTTTTCTTCTTATTTTGCAATGAAAACAGAGATAAAGAAATGACCTTTCTGACTTGGATGTCCACAAATTTAAACTTCCAAACTAAATTATATCCCCCAAGTTAGTGTGGGGACCGAAATTTAAGAAAATTAAGATCTAAATATAAGTGTCAGTTCAATGAGACAACAAAAGAACATACTAGTATAAATTATTTTCAAACAAAGTTTATAAAGTTGAAGAATATTTAATTTTTCATGCCCCACATGGATAGAAGGAAATAGAAAAGGAGCCGCTTAAAGGTGTTTGTCTCGTTCGTTGTCATGCAGATACAATATTTATTTCACAACTTGCTTTAGCGGTCAGGAGAATTATAAAATTCATTAAAACACTTGGGAAACAGTCTGCCAGCTCTATATAAAAATTAAAAATAGATATTAACATGTCAAAAAAAAGAGCAAATTTAATAAAACCCTAGAGTATCACTTTCTTGGGAATTAGACAAGTGTCAAGTCTGCCCCATACAGATATAATTCGTCCAAGTCGCTTAAATCTAAAGCGTAGGGGCCGAGTTATAACCTGTTGATAACTAATCTTATCTTGATCAATCTTTACATGGCGTTAGATTATAATTAATTTATTGATTTATCCTTTCCGGATTACTCATTACTTTGAATTTGATCTCTCGTACTTGTTCAAGGTCAATTTTGATAACAAAGAAACATACCTAAATTATCGCTTCTTCGCGGGTTTCATACCTCAATTATCCATCGTACCTTTTATCTACCTAAAGTATCATTCTAGTCGGATACACCTCGATGTTAGTTTAGGTATGTAAAGATAACAATGGATAGTTGGCCAACTCCTCATCGAGGTGTGTTTTAATATAAATGGAGTGATAATTTAGGTAGGTAAAGGAACAATTGATAATTGAGGTATGAAACTCGCTAAAAAGTGATAGTTTGTGTGTGTTTGTGACCATTAACTCTTTCTATTAAGATTGAGACATTTGAATCTAAATATTAAGATGTGTGTTAAGATTAAAATGTATAAGTTTGAATACACATCTAAATATTAATATATCGTATTAATATACGACTAAATAATTAGGATTGTTCGTTTTTTCAACATCTTAATGCATAAATGTCTTTAATTATTTAAAAATTAATAAATATGAGATTCATACAAAGTACTAATTAATCTAATATTATATCCACCAATAATATATGGTGGTTCGTAATAGTAGTGACTTATGGTGGTGGTTGTGGGTGCCGACTGTGATGGTGATTGGTGAGAGTGTTGGTTGATAGTGATGATTGTGGATATGTAGCAGTTAGTAATGGTGGTCACTTTTTTTTTTTTTAAATTCAACTCACCATGTTATTCATTGCCAGAGAGTGGGAACAAAGTTTGTGGAGGAAGAGTCCACCTTTCCGCTTTGAGGGATCGACAGGCCAATCTCTTTACATACTTGGTGCAACCAAAAAAAAAAAAAAAACTGAAAACAAACTAGAAGACTAATGCTACCACATGCACTACGGTGGGTTGTAGCAAATTTCATTTGCCTTCAGTTGGCGGACTCGGAAGGAAAGCATCTCCATTTTGTCCAGCTGTGTTAAACCCCTGACTATTCTAGGCAACCTCTCAAAACTTGTAAAGATTAGCTTTCTCCTATGTATTTGGCTGATTGTTGCAAGCTTGTCTGCTACTCGATTTGCTTCACGAAAATAGTGTTGGATTTGGATCCCATTTTCCTCAATTCTCCTTTTTATATCCTCCACTGTTTGAGCTATTCTCCATGGCACTGTAGCTTCACCTTTGACGCACATTGTTAGCATCTTTGAGTCCGCTTCTGCCACCAAATCATTAATGCCATAGTCCATACCGAGTTGTAGCCCAATTAGATGCGGTTGATAATTGATTGATGATTGTTATGGTAACGATGATTGGCGGTGATAATGAAAAATGATGGCTAATGGTGGAGATTGGTGATGGTGGTAATTGTGGCTGAGGATGATTGTTATAGTAGTAGATAATGATGGACGACGACGGTATTAGCGGTGAAATTTGATTAAAGTAATGGTGAAATGACATCTTTACAAAAATATCGAATACCTAGCATCTTAATAATATTAAATTTTTTGTTGCAAATCATAACTATTTAAATCTATTAAATTATTAAGTCGTAAAAGAGAAAAATAAATATAATTAATAATTAAGATCCAAATAATTAAAAATTTAAATTTTTCATTAAGGTCAAACGAATGAGTCATTAGTTATGCCCCAATTATGACTCATCCAAATCTTGGTTGAATTTTGCTCAACACAATTTTTAACATGCGAGAAATGGACTTAACCTGTCCATTTGACATCATAGTGGCCCATCACGTGCTAGATTATCATTATTCACAACTGTGATTGTTCAAGTATTAAAGACCAAAAATCCATCAAAAAAGCAAATCAATCACCTCAGCGAAATTTTCTCAACTTGGCAAACTTAGTTTTGGAAATTGAGTCAATGAACAACCCCATGAAAGCTCCTAACCGACTCAGTACAATGGAGTAATCCTATTTTCTTGAACTAAAACCCAACATTCCTCAACAAACAACTCTCAAAATTTACTCTACTCCCAAACTAACCCCTTTTTCTCTCTCCTTTTCCTTTTCTTGATTCTCCCTCTGTAAACCTAACCCAATAATTTCAGTTCAAGATCTGAGTTTCTAAGGATAGAAGAAAAATGTCTTCTTTCTTTATTTTCTTTCTAACATTGCTCTCATTTTTCCCATTTCGACAATGCAATGGCCGTGTTTTTACATTTGAAATGCACCATCGTTTCTCTGAAACAGTCAAGAAGTGGTCACTGCAGAAAAAAATTGGTGGTCCACTTCAAAATTGGCCTGTAAAGGGAAGTCTCCAATACTACACTCAGTTGGCTAACCATGATAAGTTGTTACATGGCAAGAAGCTCTTCAAATTTGATGGACCACTTACTTTCTCTGATGGAAATTCCACTTTCCGGATCAGTTCTCTTGGATTGTAAGACCAAAACCCTCTTTTTATTTTCTTGGGAGTAATTTTGTGGTGTATTTTTTGAAGTTCTTGAATTTGTTTTGGGGTATTTTTGTAGCTTGCATTATACCACAGTGACATTGGGGACACCTGGTTTGAAGTTTCTTGTGGCTCTTGATACTGGGAGTGGTTTATTTTGGGTGCCTTGTGAATGTGGCAGATGTGCTTCTACTGATGATCCTACACTTTACAGCTCTGTATGTTTTACTTTCCCTTCATTTTTTGGGTATCTTATATGTGTATGAATTTATTGATTGAAACATTGTGCCTTTGACAGCTAAACCATTTTGTTGCATCCATGAATTATATGCTATTTAGGCACAAGATGCATATGATGGAAATGTGAGGAGCTTATACGAGAGGTCACCTGTGAGAATGTAGTAAATGATGACCTCTACTTGCGTGTGAAAAGTGAAAACCACTGTCATTGATTTACAAACCTATGATAGTATCCACAAAACTCTGTGCCTTTAGGAATGTCGTATACCATGACTCGTGAGTGTAATTTTTATGTTCTGATAAGAGTCGGTACATTAAACTAGAAAATGACCACTTATAAGGGCATTATAGTATGGGTTCTACATTTTTGGATAATTTTGTGAAGCAGCCAAAGAGAAGTTTACATCTAAATTTTCACGAGTATGCATGATCATAGATTCCTTTATCTAATTCACGTGTACATTATTCTCAACTATGAACAGATAGCAAACTAGTTCTCCCGTATGGTAGCTTTTGGGCACTTATGAACAATTGATTTGTCAAGCAACAGTGTTTTATTGCCTAGTTTTCCAGTTGGGGTTACCATTTTACTGTTGTTTGATTCCCTCACAGCCTTACTCACCAAACTTGTATGTTCATTTTGTCAGTTTCTCATCTAGGCCATGGTCTGATGGAATTAAATTTACTGTTAACTTTGATTTGCAAGATAAATTATGAGAGTGGTTAGACAGACTGTTGGAGAAATGAGATGCATTCCTTTTAGTGGTTATTGTTTCATTTTCACTCCTTTTGAAGGGGATTATGTTTTTGTTCCAGGATTTTGAGCTTAGCATATACAGCCTGAACGGATCGTCAACTAGCAAGAAGGTCACCTGCAGCGATAGCTTGTGTACAGAGCGCAATAATTGCCTTGGTGTATATAACCACTGCCCTTATTCAGTATCCTATGTATCCTCGGAAACTTCAACTTCAGGAATTTTGGTGGATGATATTTTGCATTTGAGAACAGAAGACAATGAGAAAAAATTTGTTCAGGCGCGTGTGATCTTTGGGTAAGTATCCTGAACTTCTTTTATCTAATTGACGTGAATTTGTTTGTTTAGTTTGATGTCTGGTAGTTTAATTTTAACTGTTATATGTGTTGTATGGAAAGTACATTTGGGTTAACTGATTAGCTGAGGAGTTCTTCTGCTTCTGACCAAGTCCTCAAATTCATTTTCTGATACTATTTCAAGTGTGCAGTTGTGGACAGGAGCAAACTGGTTCTTTTCTAGATGTTGCAGCACCAAACGGTTTATTTGGGCTTGGTCTCGAGAATATATCAGTCCCTAGTATTCTGTCTCGGGAAGGTTTTATGGCAGATTCCTTCTCCATGTGCTTTGGTAGTGATGGGGCAGGACGGATTAGTTTTGGAGACAAGGGTAGCTTTGACCAGGAAGAGACCCCTTTTAATATAAACCCATTACAGTAAGTGGTAATCACACCATTAAACACCACCTTAAATTTATTTTTGTCTGCTCCATCAAAGATCTTTTGTATTCACTTAATCATGCTCTCGTGGCAAACCTTTTGCAGCCCAACATATAACATTTCTGTGGATCAAATACGTGTTGGAGCAACTCTCGTTGATTCAGGTTTTACAGCACTTTTTGATACCGGAACCTCCTTTACATATCTTGCGGGCCTATCCTATACAAAGCTTTCAGAGAGTGTAAGTATCCTTTTCAAATGGTATACTTATTTGTAGACATTGTTAGACAATGTTTAAGATTCAAATGCCTTCTTCCTCAATAGTTCCATTCTCAAGTACGAGACAAGCGGCGTGCACCTGATCCGAGGATCCCTTTTGAATATTGTTATGATATGAGGTAAAATATGCTAATACACACACACAAACATTTTTTTTCAACATTTTATTATTTACTATGTTTCCCTTTTATCATTTTATGATTTCAATTGGACAGTCCTGATGCAAACACTAGCTTGATTCCTAGTTTAAGCCTAACTATGAAAGGGGGAGGCCAACTTGTTGTCACTGACCCAATTATTGTCATATCCATGCAGGTATAATTTTTCAACTATCTTGCATAATATTTTCTTTTCACTTTCAATTATTGCCTTTCCTGTAAATGTACTAAAATACTGTCTCCTATGCAGAACCAACTCGTGTATTGCCTGGCTGTTGTGAAGAGTCAAGATCTAAATATAATTGGACGTAAGATTTCCTAAGTGCGAATTGTTTTTGAACTTTCTATTTTTCATTTTCATTGAAGTGAAGTTTCAAACACGTGGTAAGAATGTCTTTACTGCTACATGAAAAAAAGAAAAAAAGAAAAAGAAAAAAAAGAGAAGTGTATTTTAAACTCGGAGCAAAAATAATATTTTACATGGAAAAGTTGATTACACCTTTGCATTAAAGACTCAGGTTTAGTGGTCTCAAAAAACGACTCAATTGAATTTGGGCAATTTAGCCAGAATACTATGTGCTAAAAATTATTTCAGAAAATACTATTAAAAATGGACCTTGTTCAACTCCAAATGTTAGCATGAGGCGAGGATTGCCAAGACCATATAAGTAGACAACAACTTATACTCTCAACAAATGTGGGAATCTCACACACACACGCTCTACCTTTCACCCTCGCACAACAAGCATTGAACGTTTGGAGCGTGAACAATATAACATGGAGGTGTAACATTGTATAAACCAAAACTATAGATGGGCCTGGCTCTATACCATTATGATATCTGATTGTGATTGCTCTTACTGATCATTTTCCAGAAAACTTCATGACTGGATACCGCTTTGTGTTTGATCGAGAAAAAATCATCCTTGGTTGGAAGAAGTTTGATTGTGAGTATTGTTCTTGGTGTTGTTTTCTCCAATAACTTAAATATGGCAAAAACTGTAGTTTGTTAATACTTGTTTGGATTTGTGACCTTCATGCAGGTTATGACATTGAGAAAATAGACCATTTCCCATCACAGCCCGTTAATACCACCAATGTGCCACCTGCTGTTGCTGTTGGGCCTGGAAATGATAATGCAGAAAAATCAGATGAAAGGACTACAAATACTCCTCAAAGTTCTTTTGCATCATCTGTTTATCAAACATTGTTTTTGAACCTCATAAACTACTATCTAGCTATAATGTTGCTACTTTATCATAGCTAGTTAGCTTACCATATGCTCATACTCGCGTATGGTTGAAGTTCTCAGGATTCAAGTAGGCTTTTATCATAGCTAGTTGACACATAGTGCAGATAACAATCTTGCTGAGCTCCAATATGGTTAGAAATTTTAGCGTTGGTTTGCCTGGTCCTATTTGATATCGAGGCTAAACCATAATGTAAATACATATAGGAAAGTTATTTTTATTCCGAGCCAAACCTTGTTTTTTTGGTAGGTTATGTACATTATGATTGCAATAGAAGTATAGAACAGTGAGATTGTGTAGAGCCACCATGTTCCAGAGTCATAGCTGCAATTATATTCGATTAGTACTTCTCCTCCTCTCCTTTTGCTCTTCAACCCCTCCACTTCCCACCCAGAATGTCCTGACTACACTTCCATTGAAGTAATATGGAGTGCATTTTGAATTAACCTCTTAGTGTCTGGAGAAGGTGAATTCACCCGGCAATTTTTGTGTTGCGATTATGGCCTTTTCTTTTGGTTACTCTCCCATAAGAGTCTCGTAGACACTTATGTTTTGTGGAGTATATATACACTATCCCTCTTATTCCTTCAAACTTAGGATTATGCTTGTAGTTTTGGATTAGTTTTCTTATCATAATAGGTTAGAACTTAGTTACTGATTTTTTCACATGGATAATGCATGCTGATTTTTCTATTGAAAGCTCCTTCTGATGGTTTTCAGATGTCAACAAGCAGTTAGATATGCATTTACAAGTGTCCTAAAGGCCACAGCTAACTAGTTTATTTGCCCCTCCCTATATGTATAACCAAATCACGAATGACATTACTGAAAAATCAAGTGTGATAGCCACCTAAAGTTCCTAGTTTCCTACTGGCACCTGTCAAAACGAGAATAATTAGCTTAAGACTTTGAATAGACTACTTTAGCCTTGGATGACTCAAATAGACTGCATTTACATCCACTGACTTTAAATCGTAGAATCAACCTTAGCTTCGTAATAACGGGCCAATTTGGTAACGCGGATATTAAATCACAGCCAAAGATGTTTTGACAATTTGTACATGTCTGGTTGGCTTAACCAAGACTTTGAATCTCGTGGCCTGTAGCACTTTGCTAGTGTCATTTGGTCCGTGCTAAGTCCGGGCCCAAACCGACATTAAACTAAATTTGTAGATTTATTTTAAACTTCTTTTTACTCTTGCTTCTTTGTTTTTGTAATATCGGTTTTATATTTACTAAGAATTCTAAGATATTAAAGTACAAAAAGATATCTGAACGAAAATATTTTTATTAGTTTATATATTATACTTTTTTAAAACAAAAAATCAAACAAATGAAGGCTATTCTAATTTCTATTTTACTGAAATTTGTTGAGGTTATAGTATCCGATAATCCAAATTGAGCTTTCCATATGTCAATTAATTTCATTTATTTTTCTGGATTGATTTTTTGAGATTATAGTATCCGATAATCCAAATTAACATATATTTTAATTCAATAATTAAGTATATATTTCTTAAGGAAAAATATAATTTGAAATAAGTTTGAATGACTAATATTTTCACATAAAAGAAAGACTTAAATATGTGTAAGTGTGCTTTGTGGGATCCACTATTACCTTTTTCATGACATTATCCGTTTTAGTCGCATGAAAAAAGTTCATAAAATTCTAAAATTTATCAAAATGTATAAGGACTTACAAAGTCGTTAAAACCTTAATTAAGGATAAAAAGAGAAAAAATCATGTGAGGACTACAAGAAAATGGGTATTCTCCCTTATATATAGTAGTAAGAAACCGAGGATGAAGTCCTTTTCGTGACGGTAAGCATTTTCTTCTCTTTTGTTTTTTTAAATACTCCTCCTCATTCACTTTTGCTTTCTGGTATTCTAAAAGTTTATTTTCATTTTTACTTATCATTTTTCGCATATGTTAGAAGATAATTTCTTTTTTTCTGTTTTACCCATAATATTAATTACTCATTTCAAATTTCTTTTTAAATTTATTAAAAATATGCATCAATTAATATAAGTATCATGGTTAATTATGCACTTCATTTTTTTTATTCTTAAGGATGTGCAAAGTCCATATGAATAAATAAAAGTGAACGGAAGGAGTATATAGTAGCGAGCTCGGGGAAAATTCTTGCAAATTTAAAGTAAAAGAAAGAAATGGGCTATCAAAATGCTTTACGTCATAATTTAAGAAAAAGAAAAATGAAATCAGGACCCATGCGACTCTCCACCCATTTTTTGTACTTGTTACCTTTTTTTTTTTCTCTCTTTTTGTTGTCGTTTTTCATACCGCCAGCAAGGTTCTTTTTACATTTGGTCAATTACTGGAATATTTGGGATTCGCTGTCTGCTTAAAAAATAAAATTTCGATACTTACTGCTGTTTGATTGTACGCATAGAATCCATGGGAGAATACTCCTTGTACTCCACTGACTTTGTTCCTCCAAAGTCAAAACTTTATACACGATTATGGAACAGTAAAATGAAATTAATATTCAGCTATTTGTGACCTAACATAACATTTAAGAGTGAAAGGATGTAACATTTTCTGTAAATATAATATGTTTATAAGTTTTTTCTCTTGAGAAAATGGATCTCTGCTCAAAACAAAATAAAGAGAAAATATGGACATATAAAGTTTGCTTCTAACAGAATATCTTTCTCACATGGCTTGATTGTGCGATAACGATCAAGGAATCCGTCTTTTCCGAAACAAGAATTGTTATAACTTTTAAAATGTCAATTACTAATATTATACCAGGTTAATATTTTTGTTGGCCATTGCATCTGCAAAATCTAACATGCTCTTCTCAGGGGAGGCTACCTCCCAAGGACATCTTTTAACTGATCATCAAGGTTTCTTGTTACAGCCTAAAATAGAATAACTAAAAATGCACTGCTTAAAAGAAAAATTTAGATGCGCCGTTTGAAACACTTCAACATAATGTTATAGTAACAGATAAAAATATTTGTATGTACTTGGTACAAAAGAAGAATAAATCCATCATATTTTTGCTTTATCTCCTCCTTAATTTTATGGAAGCGGCATAATAATCCAGTCTATATAGCTGGTGACAAATTCTCTAATGAGTTTAAGTTATATGAATTGATAGTGTAAAAAACATTTACACAATTAAATCACTAAAACGATAGTTGCAAATAACTCTATTTAATAACATTAATTGGTAATATTTTTTTTAAAAAAAGAAATACTAATCTACTGTACATGTTACATTACTTTTATGACAATTATTACACTGTCAATGTATATATACACGTATATATAACTTAAAGTCTTATTTAGGTATTAAATTCATTTTGTTCTACATTATACCCGTCAAAACAAGAGGCTAGCCGTGTTTGTTGCGTGCCATTCTGGAAGTATGAAATGTTCACAGATGATGGAATAATGTTGTTGTTGTTGTTTACTTGATCTCTACGTGATTGGTGTATTGTTGCTTTGTTAAGATATGAGTATATGCTTTATTTAAAATTAAAAAAAAAAGATATGAATGTATTTTAGGAGTGGGTGTCTTATTCGATGTACCATGATTGGCGGCTTTAGGACAAAAGGTAGAGGGGTACACCTATGCCCAATTCTTCATGACAAAAATTAATGACAATGAATGGCACCGTACTAACTAAAAAACACGCCTACTTTTAACCCTTGACTTGGAATATTTTGCCAAGAAGCTGATAATATACTAGTTCTGATTTAAAATGTCGATATCAAAATAACCATTTTTCTTGGGTAGCTTTTACTTGACGGATGTAACTTGCAAGAACATTAATCAAAGTATAGTCAAAGCATCACAAAGAGTTGGAAACAATATCCAACATATATAGCTGGAAGCTTCCGACTTATTGCAATGTGTTAGGCTTCTTCTAGACCCACCGCTATTTTCGGATAACTACCCTATAAAATTGAAGTGGCGGTCTAACGGGGAAACATAGCTTAAAAGATACACATATTTGAGTTTTGAAGTCAACTTTAATAGTATATTCTTTTAGGAATCAATTTTCCGAAATACAAGTTCTTGAGGAAGTAGTTTCTCTCATGTTAGAATATATTATGGAAGTAGTTGCAATAAAGTAACTTAATAATTTCCGGTGTTACTTTTTCACCTTTGAAGGTAGAGTTGTTGAAGAAAATAATTTATAAGCTGGTGGAAAGGTCTTTTAGAAAGAAAATTACGTTTCTTTGTAGAAATGGAAATGGGTTGGACAGCTGTAGATCTTTTTTTCTTGAAGAAAAATTGAGTATTTTACGAGTGTGTTTGCAACAAATTTTTGATATGGAAAATAAATTGCAACCACAAATATAAAGAGATTTTATTTATCAAGATTGTGAGTACAAATCTGTTTATTCCCTTGATTCTTCTCTTCTAATTTTTTTCCGTAATTCGAGGGTCATTAGTAGTCTATTTCTCGAACGTAGGATGATTTGGATTTGGATATGTGGACTTTTTTGGAATGTATTTGATCTCCATGCAAGGATATTGTGAATCTTCAAGTATTTAGTTGTCAAAATATCCTACCACATATGACTCTCTTTTTGAATACGACGTGAGCTTTATGGGATATTCGAGATGCTTTTTTAAGGGAATATGTTCAGCTTTATATAGGCGTAAGCTAGGGTCTGCGGTAGAGTAGCCTTCAAGAAACCCTAATAGATATCGGGCTTATCTTGTAGAGTCCAACAAAATTTCGATGTCTACATATCAAAAGAGTATTTTGCGGAAAAAATTATTCAGGAAATACTCTCAAAATAGAATTTCAATAATATTTGCCCAAAAAAAAAAAAATGGTCCAAGAAACTTAAACAAACACCAACTTGAAATATTTATAAACAAGTTTTGAAAGGAAAAAAGATCATGGACAATCTCAGAAGAAGATTTGAGGGCTTTTGATTATTGAGAAATTAACGAATAGGAATATGATATGGACGAATGTAAACGGCTTGTACCAAACCGACGCACGTCATATCTAACAACTCTCCATATACAGCTAAAAAATACTTAAATTTTTAGGTAAACTATCATTTGTTAGAGATTATTAGGATACCCGATTTTATCTTCCAAAAACCACTTTCTAGATGTGCTTTAATCAAAAGCTTAGCCCTTGAATTTTCGCCACGTCCGTTACTACATTATTGTTTCATTACGAATAAAAGTACTTGGAGATATAAACAATAGGGTTGGGATTGAGTGTGTTCTTTTTCCTCCCCAAATGGTGAACTCAATTCATAGTTTTATTTTTTCCTTTATGTTAATTTAAAAAACTAGTTAATTTTCTTTCAAATGCTATAAATTTTATTAAAGTCAAATAATTCTTTTTTTTGTGTGTGTGTGTGATAATCTTCTCATTGCATGCTTTTACAACTCATACTTCCTATTTTTAATGAAAAACTTAATGAGACTCTTTGTTATACCAATTAAATGGATACGTGTATTCTTATATATATTGTTATCAATTATTAATAATTAATTAATATGTCATTCTGACCTCGCTCAATTTTACTCACTTAACTATGAAAATTCGTGTGGTAAGAATTTTAAACAATTTTCTTCGTATTCCCTTGATTGTTTGTTTGATTAAAAAAAGCAAGAAAACTTGATATTCAATCTCCAAAAGGATCTAGTGATTCTTTATAATAGGTTTAGATAATCCGAACTGGACATTAAGTGCATTTCATTATGAGACTTGAAACCGAAAATGAGATAAAACGAAATAGAACAAATTTACAAAAATCCAATAAAAAGATTACACCATATTATGTGAATCCAATCGCACCCATACCTTTTTAATATCACATATACTTCAATCTAATTTCCTAATTATATCGTAGGCTCTCCCTTTTTCTTCATTAAAAATTTGATAAAAGAAACAAAGGACCTTCAATGATTTTCTTTAGTGGTGAAAAACAACATCACGAGAAATTACTTTGGAAAAGTAAAGTCCAGTTTCCCAAAAGAGAAAGTAGAGTGAAAAATCATTACAAAAAGAACCCTATGCAATTCCTTGTCAAAAAGGCCAAAAAAACAACATGAGGAAATCATGATGTACGGACTACAGTACACCAGTAGAATCTACAGTTCTTACTTGTTAGCCCATAAATCTCTCTGCACTTGCCAGTTGCCAGCCAACAATAACTACAGTAGAACATGGACACCAATATGGAAACTAAATAAAGTGGAGCCCATAAACCACCACCCAAACAAGTCCTAGGTGACCAAACTCCCACGCTTTCGTCTTTCACATGCAGTCATTGACGACTTTCTCCCACCATTTTACCCCTCTAACAAAACTACAAATGGAAGCTATTCTAAACTTCAACTCTAACAGCTTCCAACTCGTCAACCCAATATTTTTTTCTTTCTCCAAAACCCCCTTTATCTCGTCACCTTTTCTTTATTATTCTCCCCTTTCTCTTTTTCTCTTTCTTTGTCCCTGTATATATATTATACCTATAAAGAATCAGTCTTTTCTGTTTCTTTTAACACGAACATGGCTAATTCTAGTACAATTAGCAATTTTTTCGTTGCCCCTATTATTTTCTTGGCGATTCTGGGATTACACTTGAAGAGCAGTGATGGGTTTGGGACATTCGGGTTTGATATCCATCACAGGTATTCGGATCCGGTAAAGGGTATTTTGGACCTTCATGGGTTGCCTGAGAAAGGTAGTGTTGAGTATTATTCAGCTTGGACTCAACGTGATCGGTTTATCAAGGGCCGACACCTTGCTGATACAACTAATCAAAGTCCCCTCGCTTTTTCTGGAGGAAATGAAACTTTAAGGCTCAGTGCTTTGGGATTGTAAGCTCCCTCTATTTATTTTTTCTGTTTGCTTATTGCAATTGTTTATTTGCTGCTCTAGTTATTAGTATTGTTGTTTTTGGTGTTCTGCCTGTGGGTAATTATTCCTGATTGTGAACAAGTATGTGCCTCTCTGGAAGTTCTCTAGGAAAACAAGAAGAATAAAGATTTAGGCATGTTTCGTATGATGTCATATCAAACAGGATAGATAATTTTGTTCTTTTCTTCTCTATGTAAGTTTGCTTGGACTGGAATTTTGGGAAATTATTTGAATTTACTTTTAGGTGTGTTTGGTATTAATGGAAAATGTTCTCTTAGAAAATAATAGGTTTCTTACTTATATTTGTAAGAAGAAAAAATTCCCAAGCGCGCACATATATATATATATATATATATATATATATATATATATATAGGCAAACACTCTGGGTGTGGGATGGGGGCGGAGTGATGGGAGTGGGATGGTAGGAAGGGCTGTTAGGTTGGTGAGGAGAAAGACAATCAAATGTGAAATGTCATTAGAACTTGTATTTAGTCATATTTTGGCTTTTAAGAACTTGTTTTCCTAGAGAAAATATTTTTCAAAACATTTTGACTAATCAAACATGGAAAACCGGAAAATATTTTCTGGACAAAGTTTTCATCCATTCCAAACTCTCCCTTATTCTAGTTTCAGTTCCAAGTTCCAAACGGTTCATTCTTTTTCTGATTTTCCTCTCCTCTGCTGTCTCTTAACTCACCTCGAGACAAGGGATGGCTTGCATGACTGTAATTTATATGTTGTAAAGATAGAGTTGCAAAATCTGTAGTATCTATAGTTGTGAAGTAACTAATT
Organism: Lycium ferocissimum; assembly: GCF_029784015.1. NCBI lineage: Eukaryota > Viridiplantae > Streptophyta > Magnoliopsida > Solanales > Solanaceae > Lycium > Lycium ferocissimum. The sequence continues at coordinate 59,392,745 of NC_081343.1, forward strand.
ATTTCTTCTTAAGGTGTAACTAACCTCCTTGGCAATTTCCAGCTTGCATTATGCAAATGTCACTGTGGGCACTCCCGGGCTATCATTTCTAGTGGCACTTGACACTGGCAGTGACTTATTTTGGCTACCATGTGATTGCAGCAAATGTGTGCGTGGCCTTGAGACGCGCTCTGGAAAGGTATGTTATTTCATCCTAGTACCTTTTCTTTCTAATTTCAAATGCTTAAAGAGTGTTTCTTTTTTGTTGATCATCCCTTCTGTATATTGACTTCTGAACTTCCTTTTGTAATGAAGAAATCTGCTGATAACACAATGGCTGCACACAGTAGCTTCTCTTCAACTGTCTTTTTCGGTCATTATAACAGTAATAGATTATATTCTAAGTTAACTCGATATGGAGTGGACGACGAAGTTAAGGCATTGTTTCTGTAAGGAAGATGTATAACTAACACAAAACGGATGGTTTCAACAAAATCAATATTTGCAAAGTGAGTTTGATGCATGATGTACTAACATTGAAAATAAAATTTCTATTCCATATAGTTCATGGCTTGTTAGTCATGGAAAAATTTGAAATTCTTACTAGCTCAAGTACTTTATAGTTTATTGTTTATACTCCACCGGAGTTTTCTTTCAGGAACAAAATTTCTTCTTTGCTCTTTGCCTTTGGCTTTTTATATTTCTGTATGTATTATTTCTTGGTTGACACTTATAATTGTCCTCCTTTCTTTCTTTGCTTTTGAAACAGCGAATAGATCTTAATATCTACAGCCGTAATACATCATCAACGAGTGAGGTTGTTCCCTGCAATGGCACTCTGTGTGGACAAAGGAATCGATGCTTAGCTTCACAGAACGCATGTGCCTACGGAGTTGCATATCTCTCCAATAACACCTCTTCAACAGGGGTACTGGTGGAAGACATCTTGCACTTAGAAACAAATAATGCTCAACAAAAAAGTATTAAGGCTCCAATTGCTCTGGGGTGGGTATGGTTACTTTTGGTTTAGAGCATGCTTGGAAGTTTTAACTACTCGAAAGATAGTCTTTATAACTAGTTTCCATTTCCCAAAACTGGTAAAGCAGTTTAATTGTTATCTTCTTTTGCGTTTCTTCATGCACCGTAATTTTTATTTTCTATGTCTTCCATTTCAGGTGTGGGATAAGACAAACTGGTGCATTTTTAACTGGCGCAGCACCTAATGGTCTATTTGGACTTGGTATGGAAAATATATCTGTTCCAAGCATGTTAGCAAGTAAAGGTTTTGCTGCAAATTCTTTCTCTATGTGCTTTGGGCCTGATGGTATGGGAAGAATAGTTTTTGGAGATAAAGGGAGTCCAGGCCAAGGAGAAACACCACTCAATCTTGATCAACCACAGTAAGCAGTCACTTTAATTTTCTGGTTTTAGCGTTAAGAGAAGTCCGAATTCAACTGAATATGTATTTACTTTTTTCTCTCTCTTCGAATGCAGCCCAACTTATAACATCAGCTTGACGGGAATAACAGTGGGAAACAAGAATACTGATTTTGATTTCACAGCCATTTTTGACTCTGGCACCTCATTCACATACTTGAACGACCCCGCTTACAAAGTCATTACAGAAAATGTGAGCAAAAAACTAACTGTATGAGTTCGAGTTGGAGTTTGTTCTCTATGTTTTAAAACTGAAAATATTTTGCTTCTTTTTTAGTTCAATTCTCAAGCAAAACAGCAACGTATTCAACCTGATGGCGAGATTCCTTTTGAATACTGCTACGGGATAAGGTGAACAGCTTTTAGATTATATTTTTTACATTCTTGATGTCCTTTGAACTCTCAGGACTAACGTGCTCATTTTTGCAGTGCAAATACAACTACCTTTGAAGTTCCTGATGTAAATTTTACAATGAAAGGTGGCAACCAGTTATATCTTCTTGATCCAATAATAATGCTCTCGCTCGAGGACGGTTCACGCGCTTATTGTTTAGGTGTTGTTAAAAGTGGGGATGTCAACATCATTGGACGTAAGTATCTATCAGTTGCTCCTGAGATTTTGTTCCTTTCCATTGAATTCTGCAATATAACTTGTACGGACACCAACTAATGATCTCACAATTATCGAGTGTTAGAAGTCTCAGTTCCTATCGATCTCTCGAGTCTTCGCATCCTCTTAATTTATAGATTATGGAAATGCGAATATGACACAGTGATATAAGTAAAATCAAGTCGATAACCAACTAGTAAAACTTGTTACATTGTAATAAACCGGAGCTATTTGTCGTTTTACTCGAATCCTCCGTGCTGTATTTGGAATATATGACACAAAACTAATACATGGATCTTTTTGCAGAAAATTTTATGACTGGCTATCGCATAATATTTGATCGGGAGAAGATGGTTTTGGGTTGGAAAGCATCAGATTGTGAGTTTGCATTCCTTTGTATGACCTTTTTAGTGTGCACACCTGCTCATGTTTTAACTGGAAACCTTTCTTGGCAGGTTATGATTCTGGAGAATCAAATGATAAATCGGCAACTATGCCAGTGAACAAGCAAAATTCTACTGAAGCCCCTTCGCCGGCCAGTGTGGTGCCAGAGGCCACCAAGGGAAATGGAAGTGGAAATGAACCCGCTACGTCATTTCCATCTGTTCCATCATCTAGACCTACAGGAAACAATGCACCACATTTCAATTCCTTCTATTGCCAACTTATGGCGGCTATGTTTTCCGTTTTTATCTATTATTTGATCATTATTTCTTCATGAGGCTTTTATTTGCCCTCTGTATAATATTGAGCTCTGTTAAAACATAGAATTGAAGTGTTCCACAGCATTTTTGATATTGCAGTTTATACGGATTATGTAGTGTAAATATAAATCTGATTTCTTACTATTTTTCCCGGTTTAGTTTAGAGACCTTTCTTTTATTAAAAATAGCCGGTAAAGGGTATTTTCTTCTTTTGGCTGTGTATGATACTTGAAATTAAAGCACTCCAGTGTGTGACCTAACATTAACGAAGAGAATAAAAATGATGAGATATCAAGTTTTACATACCATCAAAGACATCGACAAAACGCTAGGTGAGTTTTTCAGCCTAAGCCTATGTGAGGTGGTAGCAAGTGTATCCGATGAAATAGACAAGGCGTGTGCAAACTGGCTTCCACACTGTTGTATTGGGAGAAAAAACGATCCATGAAATTATACTTCTGTTAATTTAGTCGACCTTACTCTTCATGAAGACTAGCACAATAATCAGAAGCATCTGGAGCCGGCAAAATAAACAGTTAGGAGGAACATTGCAATTTCAATCTCGAATGAGGACAAAGGAACTGTATCAAGTTTACAGTTTACAACAGTTAAACCAAAAAATTGACAACTGTAAAACGTCCAACTGTGTAAAGGTAACACAGCAAAACAACAACGGATCATACCAAACATCAAAATATTTCTGCCCCTGCCCCTGCCCCACAACCATAAATTTAGACCTTACAGTAAAAAATAAAGGAAATGAAAAAAATAGAAGTTGCTATGTATTGAGATTCACTGCGGCCACTATTCACCCAACACTGAACCATGATTCATCTTCAGAAACCGTGCGTTTACTCCAATGAGAAGTCAGTCTTAGAGCGGAATTTATATAACCTCTTACTTTTCGCTCTCTTATTTTCTTCGCTTTCCGTCCTTTGCCCTTGCTCGACTTTTTTCATTCTCTTCAATTCCTCGCTCTTCATCAATCTTCTTTGCGCTTGCTCGGCTTTTTTCATTCTTTCCTACCACCTTACCTTGAGTAGGCAATGATAATTGTTGTGATTTCATCTTAATAGATTTAACTAAGGAAGATAGTTCGTGCTTCTCCTTTCTCAAAGGCAAATCATCCGACTGCAATTTTTCACTAGTTACTGCCTCTAATGTTCTGGATGGCTGCAGCGGTGCAGCTATTCCAGGCTGTTGCTTTTCCTTCACAATTCCTTCTTCGGCCTTGTGTTGCTTTTGCGCCAACTGCCGAGCATAAGCTGCACTCCTGAAACAACCAAAATAGACACCGTAAGCAAATGAAAAGAGCAAGCAGGCTTTGTTTTGGAGTTGGGATAAATGCCAGGCCAGTTTTGTTTACACACACGAATAAGAAATTTGAGTGAACAAGATGGGAAATACCGTTTGAACTGAGGATCTGTGGGGTCCAATGCGAAGAGTGGTGATTTAAAGAGAGATGAAAACCGTGGATCTTCATAATCTATACTTGGTAACTTGTCCTCCACTGGAATTTCTTTACCCTTCTTCCCCTTTGATCGTTTAGGTTTCATGTTGTAACCCTTCAAGTTAGCATCTCCTCCTTTGTCATCTGCAAGTAATAACTCCAGCTCTGCTCTACTTGCTTCAGCTTCTTCGGATGCTTCAAGGCTCTGTTTCCTTTTCCTGGTGCTCTTATCCTCTTTAGCAGAAGGCTCATCTATGAAAAAGTCCTCAGATTCTTCTATAGGTTCTCGATCACTATCGCTGCTCTCATCTTCTGATGAATCCTTGGAGTTACCTTTCCTGGACTTCTTTTTCTCCTTTTTCTTTCTGAGATAAGCTTCCCATACAGTTTCTGACTGTTTATCCTTCTTTTCTAAGATACGTTTGCTTAGATCTTCCAAGCCAGTGTTAAATGTGACCTCCATGTCCTGATCATCGTCCTCATTGTTTCCATCTGAACCCTCCCCAGACTGGAGCAACGCACGGTACGTATCTTGTTTTTTCTTCCTTTTGGCAGATTTATCTTCTGTGTCATCACCTTCCTCGCTAGCATCACTTTCACTCTCATCAGAAGCTAAAAACTCTTTCAACTCCAAATCTGCAAGCTGCCAACAGAGAAACAATATCAATATTTGCAGAGTAATAGCGAAAAACAGTATTGAGGAAAAGAAACAAGGTGACAAAATGAGGACTTTTTTAAATGCATTAAAATCTTAAAAGCTCAAAAACGAATATCCTTGATACTGGCAAGTGCAGCACAACCCTACCAGCAGCCATAATAGATAGCACAATACTAACACAGATTAATCCAGATACAGCTATGTTGCTCGGACTCGGTGTCGAGTGTCGGATACGGGTACGGATCTAGAGGTCGGATTCGGCATAATCTAAATTTTAAGATTCGGGGGTACGGATCTAGGTGCGGATACGGGTGCGGGGATTCGGCTAAAATAATTCAAAATTATAAGAAAAATAACTAAATCTATGCCTAGAAATAAAAAACAAAAATAATTTTTTATAGTTATGTTTCATTTATAATTAAATTTTAATTTTTAATTAACTTGAAACTCTTCTAGATACAATAAGTGTCCACTCTTCAAGAGCTCTCCGTTTCTTTCAATTTAGCCTCAAATTTTTTCTCAGATTGGTCCATGGATTTGGTCAAAGTATCCAATGTCGTTTTGACCAGATCCGACACGAATCCGGTGTCGGTGTCGGTGTCGGGTCGTGTCGGACACGGGTACGGCAGCAAAAGTGAGGGTCCGAGCAACATAGAGATACAGCACCTGTACGTATAAGCAAGCATGTGCACTTTATAGCACTATCCCACTTTATAGGCTCACTGACAACCAGAGGCGAATTCAGGATTTCAAGAGGATGGGTTCATCATTGCCGCTAAGATTTTTTTTTTATTTATTTAAAAAAAAAAAAAAAAGGACGCAAAAGTGCATTAAGTTGGGTTCGATCCTGCAACCTCAAGGGATTAAACCCAGCACTCAATCTTGTTTGACCATGTGTTCCTTCAGTTAATATTAGATATATTTTAAGAATTATATACATAATATACCGAGTTTAGTCGGGTGACCATGTGTTCACGTGACCCATTTTTCCTACCTAAATTCGCCCCTGCTGAGTTTATCCCACGTTTGGTTGGGATAAAATCGCAGTATAACTAATCACGGCATTAGTAGCTTCATCAAAAAAAAAAAAAACTAATCACGGCATTAGTTATCCCGGGATTGTAGTGTTATTTTATCCCTGTGGGAGGGTGGAATAACTACTCCGTGATAAGTTATCCTGGGATAACTTGTTTCCAACCAAACGACCCCTAAAAGACACATATATACACACTCTACAGCAAACAAGAGTAAACCTGTTCATCATTGAATTGTCTCTTCAAGGTCCTGATGCGCTGTGGCTCGTCCTCATCCCATGTAAGTTCAATATTGCTATGCTGCAGAGCTCGAGTGTGAAAATCTAGACCTTCATAATCTGCAGGGGCCTAAGTACCAAAAGAATATAATAATCAATCATCTAAATCATCATTTTCGTTTCTTCCCCCTTTTAAGAGAATAGTATCCTCTAGCAGGTAAAGTGAAGCAGACCAAAAAAAAAAAAAAAAAAAAAATTATCCTCCAAAGATGCAAAAGAAAAATGTTAGTGTCTTACTTATTAAAAAATATATTAGTATCTTATCAAGAAAAGGACAGTTAAAACATAATACAAAATTGAGAAGACGAAAAAATTGCTAAGACGATATCTTCTTTAGCAACAAGAATTACATATGCCTTGAGAACATTATTTTTGTAAGAAGCACTAGCTCTTAGAAACAGTTGTCGACTCCTCGTGCAAGACCAGAGAGCAGAGGGAAAAACAAGGGCGAAGAAGAAAGACTTGTCTTTTATCATTTTCCTTGGCAGAAGAGTAATCTCGGAAATAAAAGGAAAACATGCACACACACACAATTAGATCACTTTTTTAATTTGATGAAAACAAGCAGATAACTCAACATGTCTAAACTATAATATACTCAATAACAACCAATGAACACTTCAAACAGAAATGCAATTAGATTTTATATTTTCAGCCAATAATAACCACTAAAACTAAAGGCTCCTGTGATGACAAAGTGATATCATAAATTACCTCTGTTGCAATGTCACGTGGTTGATGCTTGAATTCCATGGAATCCGGAATAAACCTCAAATCTAATTTGTTTGATGTTCTTTCAAACTCAACCCCATCGCAAGTTTTGTAAAGGTAATCTGCTGTAGCAATTGAATCACATTCCACCACAGCATAATAATACCTGCAAAGTACAAAAGAAGTATCTTTAAAAGGAGACCCAAGGGAGATATAATGAAAGACATAGGAATTAATAAACACGGAATAGAGGAGCATAAGGCGAAAAGAGAAGAAGAAACAGAATATATTTTATGAAGGTTCATGAACAGGTTATCACTTTTAGTCAGCATAAAATGCAAGAATCACTTAAAGATACGTTACTCAGGAAAAGCACAGAACCATATTGTCACCTGAGCCGACTCATTTCATAAGCACGTAATTTCTTATTGTCAATTTCGTCGTCATCGTCATCTTCATCATCACTGTCTTCATCTTTTTCATTTTCATCATCAAATAGGCCAATTGGACCATTGACAGCCTCCTCTTCCATACGCTTGAGTCCAAAGTCAGATGGATAGACAGCAACCGATATTATTTGACCCCCTTTTGGGAGAAGGGAGTTCAATAGCACATACAAGTCAACTGCCTACATAGCGTAACCAGGTAACAGAGAAGAGAACTTAATAGCACAATAGAAGTTAAATACATAAAAGCATAGTTTGGTTAATGGCTAGTTATTACGGAATATAATGCAGGGTTATTATGAGGTGAATAATAATGTAGGGTGCAGTGAAAAACAATTATTATATGGGATTCCTACTTTAAGGGAATTTTGTCTTTAGATATTCTAGTCCAGGCATTGCTACTAAACATATTATTATTTCACATTATCTAGCATAAATATTAGTAGTATTTAAATTTCCGCATAAGTTATGCCAAAAAAGTAGCACAGAGTTTAATACTGAAAACTAAACAATAGAGATTTATACCAGCATCATTCTAGATCACCTTACAACCCCTTGTACATTATATATGACAAAACCAAGGTTCAATCCACAATATGACCACAGTAGGGTACAGATAACTTTTATGGTCTCACGATGAATAACAGCTAACACTATCATATATTTAGACAAATACATGAATTCATAGAAGGTCTCCCACATATTCTGAGTTCTGACTGTCTTCTATTTCTTTTAGTTTGTAAGTTCGTCCAGAAACGAATAAATTTCTGCGTGCAACTCGATTTCAAAGCTAATCAATACTTCTCTGCAATGAATCAATATATAACTTTTTTATTGGCTATACCTGTTCATAACTATTGCTATGTTCAAAATTGAATGCTCAGAATCTCTTAAAAATTTACTCCAGTATACAGAAATGCTCAAACTGTTATGCCAAGGTTTCTATGAGACATTAAGACAACCCCAGTAAATGGTCAAGTAAAACTGAATCAAGTAAATTCTCATCCCAACCAATTCAACAGTCTGCAGGTCAAAATTTATCTTGATAAGGTTGGTTTAAACGATTACGTTACAGTATTGTTAATGAAAAACAACTATAATTAGCATGTGAAAGAACAAAAGTTCCAAATTCAACGCCTTTCTAGGAAAGATTCCCTTTTCCACATTGAAAAAACCAAAGAACTCACCTTTACTCTACCCCAATCCATGTTAACAACTGCAAGCCTCTTAGTTTCCTTGTCAATTTCAGGCACATCCTCTTTCTGTTTCGCTCCAAAAGAAAAAATTGAAAAAATCATTAGACACCATAAATCCAAATTTCATACCCAAACAAAAATTCTCTCTTTCTCATTGTATACCTGCATGAAAGTGTCTTCCTCCTCTGAGGAAACCTCACCACTTTCATCATCAGAATCAGAATCAGAATCCTCTGTACTTGCCAATGAATCATCACTTTCCAACTCCTCATCTTCTTCGGACTCTGATGATGCAACCACAACTTTCTTCAATTTAAGGTCCTCAATTTCTTCCTCACTTGTCCCGCTTTCACTATCGCTTTGTTCTTCTTCCTCTTCTTCATCAGATTTTCCAAGATTGGCATTGATTTTCTTAATTAATGGAGATGTAATGGGCTGTTAAATATAGTGAATGAGGCTTTATTAGAAAAAGCAAATGTGTAAGACTAAATTGAATTCTACATTCAATTTTAAAGAGTATAATAGTGGGAGGTATTTGTAGAGACTCACCGGTACTATTATCATAGTCTCTTACTACTCCCACTATCCCAATTCACGTGATACAGAAATACCTATGGCTTGTTTTAGACCACAAATTTCAAAAATATTCTATTTTTTAAACTCTGTGCCTACTCAAACTATATCGCATAAATTGGGACGGAGGGAGTACTTATTATGATTCTTTTTTAAAATGTGTACTATATGACTTTTGCTTGTACTCTGTCAAATTCAAATTCTAGTACAGTTTATGATTACAGAAACTGGAAAACCTACGGTATGCTACAGAATTGTAATATTTCAGATTGTATCATCACCTTTGATTTCTCCTTCTGCCTCTTGTGTTTTTCACCATCTTCTTCCTCTGCTGCTTGTTCTTCTTCCTGAATGTGGTAATAATGGTTAAGAGGGTTATTAGAGGAGGATTTATTACGGGGTTTGCCTCTAATATCAGTGGGCGCTTTTGATGATGTGAAGTTTTTGTCAGTGAACATACGGTTAAATCTAGAATCAATTGTGACTTTCGACTTTTTCTGTGGCGGTTCACGGAATCTAGGGTCTGAGTGTAATGCCGCAAATCTAGAATCATCGATGATGTTTTTCTCAGTTTTATTTCCTTTACTGCTTTCATCTATGGCGGCAGGGGAGGTATTGGCCGGTCTTTTTCCCTTTTTGGTGTTATTATCTTTGTTTTTGGACGCCATGAGTATGTTGTTCTTTGTTGCTAAAACCCTGGATGTTATGTTATTACAGACAATATGACTGATGAGGAAGAAGACGGCGACGATGGCGAGATTGGGTCAATGGATATTTAGAGCCCAATAGTTTAGTCCAATGATAGGGGTCATTTGCACGATTGACCTTTAAAGGCAATGGTCTTTAATTTTTGGCCCTCAAATCCTTCGCTTAATACCTCGAGGTCCTGGGTTTGAATTCAGGCTCAATAAAAAAAAAAAAAAATATCGCAAGGTAGATGTTGTAGTAAAATTATGCCTATTCGGGGAAAAGTTAGGCCTTAAGTCAAATTTTTAGCCAAAATTAGGTCTATTGGGGCAAAAGTCAGGCCTTAAGTCAGAGGTTTGCAAAATTCGAGCTAAATAATTTTTTTTTTTTTTTTTTAATCCTTAAGGCATAAGTTGAATGCCTAAAAGTAGAGTTTGAAACCCAACTTATGCCTTGCGAATTCAAACTCTACCTTACTAATTTTTTTTAAATTTTTTTATTGAACGGGGCTTCGAACCAGGAACCAAGGGGCTTATAGCGAAGGACAAAAATTAAAGACCAGTGCCTTTGAAGGATGTTTCGCGCAAAAAACACATGATGTTTCCTGATGAGCCCAACCCAAATGCTTAACTGAATCAAAAGCCCATCCATTACATGTGAGTTGATAATGGGCGAATTGCACAAAATAGCTGTTTTTAGATCCCCAATTTAAACAATAACTAGACATTTTAGATAATACAAGCGTAGTTTCAGATATTGAAATGTAAAACGATTTCTGCTTGAAATTTATGTTGGCTATAAAAAATTGTGTACTTACGATTTTCAAATTTAGGCACATGAACTAAGGATTACGGATTCTGCTTAAGCTGGCTATAAAAGCTTATGAACTCATGCTTTTCATTTAGACACCTGAATTAATAATTGTACTGATGGAACAACTAATTATCTATAGTAATTCTAAAGCTGCAACTTATATAAGAAATGCAATACATAAGACATGTTTTAATGATTTAAAATTAACTGCTAGTGTAAAATTTAGTATTTATTATCAGTGTATATAAGTTGAATCTGCTAAGAAATACTTAATCCCATTTCTGAAAATCTCGATCAGTACAAAGCCACCTTGCGTTCCTAACTACCAATCACATCACTAATGCTGTATCCTTTCGCCAAATTATTATAACTAACAAAAATTAGTCTTAGATAACAAGCCAGAACAACATGGGTAACGGTTTTGATGTTTCAATTTCATCTACTTTACCAGTAATGTCTTTTACTAAAGGGGAAGTTGTTTTTCCTTTCTTTTCCTAATTAGAAAACGGTGACGCTCCAAAAAATTTTTCTCTATTGTTTTCTGCTGAAACCAGTAAGTATTATTTATATATGCCAAAGAATATAAAAACTATAGTAAGATTATTGAAGTTCAAGATAATACTTATCCGTCTATTTTATGAACATGAAAATGGACTAACGACAAGGTTTAAAATGAAAAAGAAAAGGAAGGAGAATGATTTATAGCTGTTTAGTGCAAAATAAGTTCTTTATTTTTTAAAAACTTATTTTTTGATAAGTGCTTATTTGAAAAAAAAAGTGAAGTGTTTGGCCAAACTTTTGGAGAAAATAAGTCTTCAAGGGAGTAATAGGCAGCTTTTTAAAAAAAAAAATAATTTTACCCAAAAGCACTTTTTTGAAAAAGAGAGAAACATACACATAAACACTTTTAAAAGTTTAGCCAAACACTAATCTACTCAAAAGTCTTTTTTTAAATTAATTACTAAACACAAACTGCTTTTCACCAAAAGTACTTTTTTGAAAAATACTTTTTAAAATAAGTTGATTTTAGAAATTTGGCCAAACAGGCTATTAGTATGCTTCAAAAGCACTCGATTATGAAAAGGAATATGCCTGTTACCAAATCCACTGTTAGAGCTAACATTTTCAATTTCAGACTCCAACAATCATTTCTTAAATCTGTCTTTGTCTTTCAGAACATCCCTATATATAGCTTGCTAATTTTTCTTATTCTTCAACACAAATCATCTGATTCTTACCACTAATTAGGAATTACATTCTTTGCAGGATTTAGCTAAACTAGAAGCAATGTCATCCTCTTCTGCATTAATCTTTTTCAGCTCATTGCTAATTTTCTCATTAATTTTTGGCAAAATACATCAAATGCACCCCAAACTATTAGCCTGTTTGGCCAAGCTTCTAAAATCAGCTTATTTTAAAAAGTACTTTTTTTTAAAAGTACTTTTCAAAAAAGCACTTTTGGCGAAAAACAGTTTGTGTTTGGCCAATTAATTAAAAAAGCACTTTTGAGCAGCAATTAGTGTTTGGCTGTTTTTAAAAAGTCATCTATTTGTATTTTCTCAAAAGTATTTTTCAAAAAAGTGCTTTTGGGCAAAAAGCCTGTTTTTTTAGCTCAAAAATCAAGCTGCTACTCTCCGGAAAGCACTTATTTTCTCCCAAAAGCCGGCCAAACACCTCACTTTTTTTCAAATAAGCACTTACCGAAAAAATAAGTACTTTTTTTTAAAAATGTTTCATAAACAGACTATATATATCTAAAAAGTCGAGTTCACACTCCAACTATTTGGGCGACGTATTACACCCTTAATCATGTAAAATGTGGATTTAATATCACCTTGATACACATATAACCACTTGCATAAAGGGAGGTGTGTGTGTTCGCCACATCAGCAACATGTCAACGCCACGTTGGATATCTTTTAAATTTTAATTTTATGTTATTTTCCTTTTATTTATTCATTTGATTTTCTTTTGTTAATTATATTTACATTAATTAATTCCTAATTAACCATAAAACCCTCCCATAATTACTTCTTCTCCATCATTAAACCATCTCACCACCTCATTTCACTAGAATCACCATATCCGTCACCACCCCCACCACCAATTTCACCAAAACCATATCCGCCGCCACCAAATTTGCCACCACCCATTTCACCACCACCGTATCTGCCACTACCACCACAATCAATTTCATTACCACCGTCAAACCTACCATCAAACCCACCACCGCAAAATAAAAAAATTAACCATAAATTTCACCACCCCCAACCAAATCAACCATTAAATCGCTTCACAACTACTGCCACTATAAGAAATTGCAAACAATCACCATAAATTCAAGATCCGCAACTAAATTCACCACCGAAATTACATCACCACCATCGAAAATTCAGTTTTGCTCCCCTTTTTTGCAATAAAATTCAGTTTTATTCACCACCGGTTGTGCTTATGGGTGGATTAGGCTCAAATGTGCATTGAAAATTTGGCGTTTGGACAATTATTCCTCCGGTGGCGGCGGCGCCACCGCCTGGAATCAGTGAGCTGCAAGCTCTTTTTTTTTCTTTTTTTTTTTAATTTTTTTTTTATGAACACCTGCAAGCTCCATTATTCACTGTTATAAATAGTCTCCACAATTATCTCTTAACTATAAATCTTGACTCTTTTAATCTTCCACATCAAGAGAAAAAGATCTTCCTTGTATTTTCTCTACCTACTGTCTCGTTTTAGGTAGGTAGACGAAGGGTATGGGGGTGGCGTGAAGGTGGAAGAGAAGAGGGTTGGTGGTGATGAAATGGAGGAGGAGGACATGAAAATAAAGTCAGTTTTATTATTATTATTATTATTATTATTATTATTATTATTATTATTATTTTACTACTTCACTCTCCTATTATTTAAATATAATTTGTTTTTGTGCCACATCAGCTTTTAGGATGGTATTAAATTCGTTTTTATAATATTCGGGTGTAATAGGTCGCTTGTATAGTTTAAGTGTGATATCGACATTTTGAATATAGATTAAGGGTCATTTGATGTATTTTCTTGGAAATGCACTTAGTTCAAATTACTATGAGAACACATGCCCTCAAGTTGAAGATATTGTCACACAAGTTGTCACCGAAGCATCAAAGAAGGACAAAACTATCCCTGCTACCCTTCTAAGTTCTAAGGATGCACTTCCATGATTGTTTAATAAGGGTAACTTTTCGCACTTTTTGAACAAATCTAATTACTATTATTTTTGTTATTCCTCCTGATTTTTTTCAATTTTCCCACAGGGGTGCGACGCTTCAGTGTTACTGAACTTCAAGAAAAACACTGCAGAAAAAGATGCCCTCCTAATGTTTCTTTGCATGCATTCTATTTTATTGATAGTGCAAAGAAAGTCATTGAAGCCCTTTGCCCTGGCATAGTCTCCTGTGCTGATATCTTAGCCTTTGCTGCCAGAGATTCTGTTGTCATTATAAGCAAACATTATTGCTCAAGCAGAATTGTACTTGCTGAATTATCTGACCACTTATCTAAAAGTTTAAATTGCAACGAAGAGTATACACGTTTATTTACTTAGTAGGCGTTTGGCCATGAAAACCAAATATGTTTCACTTTATTTGGAATTTTGAAGCTGGAGTTGAAGGTGGACTTGTGTTTGGTTATAGTTTCTGCAAAAAATATTTGGTTGCTTGAATATACTGAAAGTGAAAAAAGTGAAAACAAAATTTTAGGGCCAAACGAGTCCTTAATTATGTCTTCGCCGTTATTCACTTCGGAACTGAAATTCTTTTTACATATAACTTAATGCTGTAATGCTATTGTGGGCAGTCTGGTGGACCTTTTTGGGACGTGCCTAAAGGAAGAAAAGATGGAAGAACATCACGAGCCAGTGAAACTAGACAATTGCCAGCTCCCACTTTCAACATATCCCAACTTCAACAGAGCTTCTCTCAAAGAGGATTATCACTGGAAGACCTTGTTGCTCTCTCAGGTCATCTATCCAAACAATTATATAATGAATTTAACTTATATACACTTATTTTATACTATCAGTATGTAGTAACTTCTTGTCAAGTTACCTGTCTTACTGCATCCAAGTTACTAATTCCACTTATTAACGTCTCTTGTATTTGAGCTAATAATTAACAAATGATGTGTCTAAATCTGCAGGTGGACACACATTAGGTTTCTCTCATTGTTCATCTTTCAGCAACAGGATACACAACTTCAATACCACCCATGATGTTGACCCAACATTACATCCATCTTTGGCTGCAACTTTAAAGGGCATTTGTCCACTGAAAAACAGGGCTAAAAATGCTGGAATTCCCATGGATCCTTCCTCAACGACGTTCGACAATACATATTACAAGTTAATTCTTCAGAAAAAGAGCCTGTTCTCTTCAGACCAAGCTTTGCTCAGTATTCCTAAGACAAAAAGTCTGGTTTCTGAATTTGCTAGCTCAAAAGAAGCTTTCTTTAAGGCTTTTGCTAATTCCATGATTAAAATGAGCAGCATAAATGGAGGTCGAGAGGTCAGAAGGGTCTGTAGGGTAGCTAAGTAATTACTATTAATCCTTCCAAATTAATGATAATCCAGGGTGCAGTGGTCTCCATTTGTTTCGTCATACCCTGGGTCAAAAAAAAAAAAACCGCGCTAATCGACATCCGAATGCAAAGTTATGACCATTAAAGTTTCAGCAATTTACAACTAGTTTTCTACCTATGCTCCTATCCTTATTTTTTATTTACGTGAGTGAAAAGGCCGCCGATATTATTGTACGCTAAAAAAAAAATTAAGTTCTATATAAAATATTTATATTCTGACGTTTTGAAACGCGACTAATCTTCGGTCAAAGTATGAAAAAAACCTTAAAGATAACAAGTTTTACTTCGAGGCACTGTATAACCCCTAAAACGACGATCCAAACATATATGTATATTTGATGTAATAAGCTGACATTATTTTACGCTAAAAAAAAAATATGAAGTTCTATATAAAATATTTATATTCCGGTGTTTTGAAACGTGACTAATCTTCGGTCAAAGTACGGAAAAAAGCTTAATTTTGAGTTTGATTTCCAAAGAACAAAGATGACAAGTTTCCA
The DNA here is from genome assembly GCF_029784015.1 of Lycium ferocissimum. Classification (NCBI taxonomy): domain Eukaryota; kingdom Viridiplantae; phylum Streptophyta; class Magnoliopsida; order Solanales; family Solanaceae; genus Lycium; species Lycium ferocissimum. Next base: position 59,408,423 of record NC_081343.1, read on the forward strand.
AGCAAACAAAACTTACTTCGGGGCACTTTACAACCCCTAAAACGATGATCCAAACGTTTAGGAATACTTGATGTAATGAGCCTACATTATTTTACGCAAAAAAATATATTAAGTTCTATGTAAAATATCGATATTTCAGGATTTTGAAACATGACTAATCTTTGCCCAAAGTATGAAAAAAACGTGATTTTGATAGCTTAAAAAAAAGAAAAAAAAAAAAAAGTACCCTCTTTCACGCACAGAATCTGTGCGTGAAACCTAGTTTGTTTTTTTTTTTTTAATGGGTTAGTTTGGTTCCAAAAGTTATTTTTTGGGTTAAAAAAGTTTCGGGTCCTCAATTTGATCATTTTATATAGTATACTTGGTGCTTTTTGTGCTTGAACAGAGTGCATAGCTGCTTTTTATTTACACAAAATGACAAAAAAGCCAAGAAACCTTCACTCAACTGTCATGTGTGTCCTACCTTTTGCAGTGTGGGCCCAAGAGAGTATTTAAGGAGCCGTTTGGACATGATTTCATCTCATGAGATGAAATCGTGAGAGATTTAAATTATGTTTGGACATGCAATTTGGATTTCTTAAGTTGCAGTTTTTTTATAAACATAAAAACCCCACAAGTTGTGAAAACCATCAAAATTTTTCAATTCTTATACAATCTTACCAAATGAGTAAATCATAGTTCATAATAAAATCAATACGCTACTAGAAGGTCTTTCTGAAAAATACAACATCAATTGATCAAACTTTAGTTCAATAAAAAGAAAAATTTAATATGAATAGTAATGTAACTATTCTTTAATATAATCCTCCCACATGGTACGAACAATATATCTACCAACTTATGATTGGTAAACATGATTGATAAATATATCTACCAATTTATGGGTCTTTTTTTTACAAACTATAAACATGTGGGTCAAATTTTACATTTATATTTTTTGAAATCATGATTTCAAATCCCAAATCATGTATTTTTGGATGATTTGGGATTCATTTCATGAAATCAAAGATGAACTCGCATGTTCAAACGCTAATTTCATTTCATGATTTCAACTTATGAGATGAAATTGCATGTCCAAACGCCTACTAAATAAATGTGTTACAATTGGAGCGCTGTAGTTGGCTACTGTGGCTACAATATAAATATGTGTGCCGCCTTGACCAAATTGTCCCTTTGCTCGGGACCCACATGGATGCATTTGACACAATAGTTTGAACTTCCCATGTCACACAACTCTTATCCATTCTAAGACCATAGTTTGAACTTTCCATATCACGCAACTGTCAAGTCGCAACTCTCAACTCTCAATTGCACTTTTAAACATACATCATACTTCTGTATCTGTTTTTAAGGTTTTCGGTGCGTATTTAGCTAACACAGGAGGGCATGCAAGTGTAGCTATGAAAAATAAAAACTACAAAATAGAATGGGAGAGTAACTACTACCAACCAAATCACACGTAAACAAACAAGTATGTAAAAAGCAATAAATATTTTTTCTCTAATGTGTCATTTTGTTTGAACGTTCAAGTTTTACGATTTGAAATTTAGTAATTAGAAGCTTTTTAGTATTTTCTTTTTGCAGTCACACGCCAAACTTGTTAACCATTTAACGTTGAAATAATTTGTTTAGTATATATGTAAACGATATGTGATGAGACCATAGCTACATTAAAGCTTCAAAAGATGAAATCATAAAATTAATTATAAAAAAGAGCACATTTTAAGTACAAGCAACTTTAACGTTTATTTCAAAATGAAGCTTCAAGGAAAAATTTTAAAGGTCTCTAATGCTTCAAAATACATGACAAAAGGAGGATTATATTGAATTGCTCATGAACTTTTTTAATCATTCAATGCAATCACATATTAATTAGAAAAGAGGTTTCATGTGATATTACTTTGTAATAGAAAATCAAAGAAAAAAATGTCTTCCTTAAGAGACTAATAAAACAATATGACTTTGTTCATGTTGGGCGCGAGCAACGCCCGGGTTATCCTCACTAGTCCCTGTACAAAAGGCCAAAAAAACAACATGAGGAAATCATGAATATACAGACTACAGTACTCTAACAGCTTCCAACTCGTCAATCCTATATTTTTTTTCTTTCTCTAAAACCCCCTTTGTCTCCTCACCTTTTCTTAATTATTCTCCCTTTTCTCTTTCTTTGTCCCTGTATATATATTATACCTATAAAGAATCAGTCTTTTCTGTTTCTTTTAACACGAACATGGCTAATTCTTGTACAATTAGCAATTTTTTCGTTGCCCCTATTATTTTCTTGGCGATTCTGGGATTACAGTTAAAGAGCAGTGATGGGTTTGGGACATTCGGGTTTGATATCCATCACAGGTATTCGGACCCGGTAAAGGGTATTTTGGACCTTCATGGGTTGCCTGAGAAAGGTAGTGTTGAGTATTATTCAGCTTGGACTCAACGTGATCGGTTTATCAAGGGCCGACACCTTGCTGATACAACTAATCAAAGTCCCCTCGCTTTTTCTGGAGGAAATGAAACTTTAAGGCTCAGTGCTTTGGGATTGTAAGCTCCCTCTATTTATTTTTTCTGTTTGCTTTTTGCAATTGTTTTGTTTGCTGCTCTAGTTGTTATTATTGTTATTTTTGTTGCTTTTGGTGTTCTACATGTGGATAATTGTTCCTGATTGTGAACAAGTACATCTCTGGAAGTTCTCTAGGAAAACAAGAAGAATAAAGATTAGGCATGTTTTGTATGATGCATATGAAACAGGATAGATAATTTTGTTCTATACTTCTCTATGTAAGTTTGCTTGGACTGGAATTTTGGGAAATTATTTAAACTTACTTTTAAGTGTATTTGATATTAATGGAAAATGTTCTCTTAGAAAATAATCGGTTTCTTACTTATTTTTATTGTTTGCTAAGTAAGCAGAAAAAATTCCTCAAGAGCATTTATATATATTCTAGACAAACATCATGGGGGTAGGGTGATGGGGAGTGGGGTGGTAGGAAGGGGTGTTAGGGGGAGTGGGGAGAAGACAATCAACGTTAAATATCACTCACGGGAATTGTTTTCTTGGAGAATATTTTTCAAAACATTTTGACTGATCAAACATGGAAAACCGGAAAATATTTTCTGGAGAAAGTTTTCATCCATTCCAAACTCTCCCTTATTCTAGTTCCAGTTCCAAGTTCCAAACTTTTCATTCTTTTTCTGATTTTCCTCTCCTCTGCTGTCTCTTAACTCATCTCGAGACAAGGGATGGCTTGCGTGTCTGTAATTTATATGTTGTAAAGATAGAGTTGCAAAATCTGTAGTATCTATAGTTGTGATGTAACTAATTATTTCTTCTTAAGGTGTAACTAACCTCCTTGGCAATTTCCAGCTTGCATTATGCAAATGTCACTGTGGGCACTCCCGGGCTATCATTTCTAGTGGCACTTGACACTGGCAGTGACTTATTTTGGCTACCATGTGATTGCAGCAAATGTGTGCGTGGCCTTGAGACGCGCTCTGGAAAGGTATGTTATTTCATCCTAGTACCTTTTCTTTCTACTTTCAAATGCTTAAAGACAACAACAACAACAACAACAACCCAGTGAAATCCCAAAACGTGAGGTCTGGGGAGGGTAGAGTGTACGCAGACCTTAATCCTACCAAGGTAGGACGGCTGTTTCCGAAAGACCCTCGGCTCAATAAAAAGCATAAAAAGAGGTCAGATAAGGTTAAGAGATTCAAAGCGATATGGAAATGAAATAACGCAAGCGACACAGATAACATAGGATAATCAAAGCACAGGAAATAACAGATAATAGCAGAAATCAGAGCACAAGAAATTATACTGCGATAATACAACAACTAATAAGGAAGGATAACGAGACTATCTACTAGCCTTCTACCCTAATCTGGGTCCTCCAAACCCTCCTATCTAAGGTCATGTCCTCGGTAAGCTGTAACTGCGCCATGTCGTGTCTAATTACCTCTCCCCAATACTTCTTCGGGCTACCCCTTCCTCGTCTGAAACCATCCATGGCCAACCTCTCACACCTCCGCACTGGGGCATCTGTGTCTCTCCTCTTCACATGCTTAAAGAGTGTTTCTTTTTTGTTGATCATCCCTTCTGTATATTGACTTCTGAACTTCCTTTTGTAATGAAGAAATCTGCTGATAACACAATGGCTGCGCACAGTAGCTTCTCTTCAACTGTCTTTTTCGGTCATTATAACAGTAATAGATTATATTCTAAGTTAACACGATATGGAGTGGACGACGAAGTTAAGGCATGGTTTCTGTAAGGAAGATACATAACTAACACGAAACGGATGATTTCAACAAAATCAATATTTGCAAAGTGAGTTTGATGCATGATATACTAACATTGAAAATAAAATTTCTATTCCATATAGTTCATGGCTTGTTAGTCATTGAAAAATTTGAGATTCTTACTAGCTCAAGTACTTTGTAGTTTATTGTCTATAATCCACCGGAGTTTTCTTTCAGATACAAAATTTCTTCTTTGCTCTTTTGCCTTTGGCTTCTTATATTTCTGTACGTATTATTTCTTGGTTGACACTTATAATTGTCCTCCTTTCTTTCTTTGCTTTTGAAACAGCGAATAAATCTTAATATCTACAGCCCTAATACATCATCAACGAGTGAGGTTGTTCCCTGCAATGGCACTCTGTGTGGACAAGGGAATCGATGCTTAGCTTCAAAGAACGCATGTGCTTACGGATTTGCATATCTCTCCAATAACACCTCATCAACTGGGGTACTGGTGGAAGACATCTTGCACTTAGAAACAAATAATGCTCAACAAAAAAGTATTGAGGCTCCAATTGCTCTGGGGTGGGTATGGTTACTTTTGGTTTAGAGCATACTTGGAAGTTTTAACTACTCGGATGATAATCTTTATAACTAGTTTCCATTTCCCAAAATTGGTAAAGCAGTTTAATTAGGATCTTCTTTTGCGTTTCTTCATGCACCATAATTTTTATTTTCTCTTTCTTCCATTTCAGGTGTGGGATAAGACAAACTGGTCTATTTTTAACTGGCGCAGCTCCTAATGGTCTATTTGGACTTGGTATGGAAAATATATCTGTTCCTAGCATGTTAGCAAGTAAAGGTCTTGCTGCAAATTCTTTCTCTATGTGCTTTGGGCCTGATGGTATGGGAAGAATAGTTTTTGGAGATAAAGGGAGTCCAGGCCAAGGAGAAACACCACTCAATCTTGATCGACAGTAAGCAGTCACTTTAATTTTCTGGTTTTAGCGTTAAGAGAAGTCCGAATCCAACTGAATATGTATTTACTTTTTTTCTCTCTCTCCGAATGCAGCCCAACTTATAACATCAGCTTGACCGGAATAACAGTGGGAAACAAGAACACTGATTTTGATTTCACAGCCATTTTTGACTCTGGCACCTCATTCACATACTTGAACGACCCCGCTTACAAAGTCATTACAGAAAATGTGAGCAAAAAACTAACTGTATGAGTTCGAGTTGGAGTTTGTTCTCTATGTTTTAAAACTGAAAATATTTTGCTTCTTTTTTAGATCAATTCTCAAGCAAAACAGCAACGTATTCAACCTGATGGCGAGATTCCTTTTGAATACTGCTACGGGATAAGGTGAACCAGCTTTTAGATTATATTTTTTACTCTCTTGATGTCCTTTGAACTCTCAGGACTAACCTGCTCCGTTTACGCAGTGCAAATCAAACTACCTTTGAAGTTCCTGGTGTAAATTTGACAATGAAAGGTGGCAACCAGTTATATCTTCTTGATCCGATAGTAGTGCTCTCGCTCGAGGACGGTTCAAGCGCATATTGTTTAGGTGTTGTGAAAAGTGGGGATGTCAACCTCATTGGGCGTAAGTATCTATCAGTTGCTCCTGAGATTTTGTTCCTTTCCATTGAATTCTGCAATATAACTTGCACGGACATAAACTAATGATCTCACAATTATCGAGTGTTTGAAGTCTTAGTTCCTATCGATCTCTCGAGTCTTCGCATCCTCTTAATTTATAGATTTTGGAAATGTGAATATGACACAGTGATGTAAGTAAAATCAAGTCGATAACCAACTAGTAAAACTTGTTACATTGTAATAAACCGGAGCTATTTGTCGATTTACTCGAATCCTCTGTGCTGTATTTGGAATATATGACACAAAACTAATACATGGATCTTTTTGCAGAAAATTTTATGACTGGCTATCGCGTAATATTTGATCGGGAGAAGATGGTTTTGGGTTGGAAAGCATCTGATTGTGAGTTTGCAGTCCTTTGTATGACCTTTTTAATGTGCACACCTGCTCATGTTTTAACTGGAAACCTTTCTTGGCAGGTTATGATTCTGGAGAATCAAACGATAAATCGGCAACTATGCCAGTGAACAAGCATAATTCTACTGAAGCCCCTTCGCCGGCCAGTGTAGTGCCAGAGGCCACTAAGGGAAATGGAAGTGGAAATGAACCCCCTACGTCATTTCCATCTGTTCCATCATCTAGACCTACAGGAAACAATGCACCACATTTCAATTCCTTCTATCAACTTATGGTGGCTATGTTTTCCGTTTTTAGCTATTATTTGATCATTATTTCTTCATGAGGCTTTTATTTGCCCTCTGTATAATATTGAGCTCAGTTAAAGCATAGAATTGAAGTGTTCCACAGCATTTTTGATATTGCAGTTTATACGGATTATGTACTGTAAATATAAATCTGATTTCTTACTATTTCTCCCGGTTTAGTTTAGAGGCCTTTCTTTTATTAAAACTAGCCGGTAAAGGATATTTTCTTCTTTTGGCTGTTTATGATACGTGAAATTAAAGCACTCCAGTGTGTGACCTAACATTAATGAAGCGAATAAATATCATGAGATATCAAGTTTTACATCCCATCAAAGACATCGACAAAACGCTAGGTGAGTTTTTCAACCTAAGCCTATGTGAGGTGGTAGCACGTGTATCCGATGAAATAGACAAGGCGTGTGCAAACTGGCTTCCACTGTTGTATTGGGGGGAAAAATAATCCATGTAAGAGCAAGCTGACTTCCACACTGTTGTATTGGGAGAAAAAACGATCCATGATCGTTTAGGTTTCATGTTGTAACCCTTCAAGTTAGCATCTCCTGCTTTGTCATCTGCAAGTAATAACTCAAGCTCTGCTCTACTTGCTTCAGCTTCTTCAGATGCTTCAAGGCTCTGCCTCCCTTTCCTAGTGCTCTTATCCTGGTTAGCAGAAGGCTCATCTATGAAAAAGTCCTCAGATTCATCTATAGGTTCTTGATCACTATCGCTGCTCTCATCTTCTGATGAATCCTTGGAGTTACCTTTCCTGGACTTCTTTTTCTCCTTTTTCTTTCTGAGATAAGCTTCCCATACAGTTTCTGACTGTTTATCCTTCTTTTCTAAGATACGTTTGCTTAGATCTTCCAAGCCAGTGTTAAATGTGACCTCCATGTCCTGATCATCTTCCTCATCGTTTCCATCTGAACCCTCCCCAGACTGGAGCGACGCACGGTACGTATCTTGTTTTTTCTTCCTTTTGGCAGATTTAGCTTCTCTGTCATCACCTTCCTCACTAGCATCACTTTCACTCTCATCAGAAGCTAAAAACTCTTTCAACTCCAAATCTGCAAGCTGCCAACAGAGAAACAATATCAATATTTGCCGAGTAATAGAGAAAAACAGTATTGAGGAAAAGAAACAAGGTGACAAAATGAGGACTTTTTTAAATGCAGTAAAATCTTAAAAGCCCAAAAACGAATATCCTTGATACTGGCAAGTGCAGCAGAACCCTACCAGCAGCCATAATAGATAGCACAATACTAACACAGATTAATCCAGATACAGCACCTGTACTTATAAGCAAGCATGTGCACTCTATAGCACTATCCCACTTTATAGGCTCACTGACAACCAGATGCGAATTCAGGATTTCAAGAGGATGGGTTCACCATTACTGCTAAGATTTATTTATTTTTTCCAAAAAAAAAAAAAAAAAAAAAAAAAAAAGATGCAAAAGTGCATTAAGTTGGGTTCGATCCTGCAACCTTAAGGGATTAAACCCAACACTCAATCTTCTTTGACCATGTGTTCCTTCAGTTAATATTAGATATATTCTAAGGGGGACGTTTGGTATGATGGATAGGGAAGAATAGTGATGGGATTAAAAAATAGTACCACTTTATATCTTGTTTGGTTACCAATCTTGGCATAAGTTATCCCAGTATTAAAAATAGTGCTGGGATAACTTATACCCCTTACAGGGTGGAATAATAATCTTGGGATAACTTATCCCAGGATAAAGCAGTGAATTGACTAAAATGCCCCTGACGTCAAAAACCTTTTTCAACCTAGCTTTTCACATTGTTTACCAACAGAACTAAAGAAACGGCGCTTCATATTTCTCTTGGGAGATTTCTTCTCTTCTTTGGATGGAAATGGGGTGATTGAAGAACATCTTTGACATTAGCTTTCCATTTTGCTTTTCTCACAAGGTAAAATTTCTACCAAAATCAATTTCTCTTATTTTTCCTTTTCATCATTTATAAGTTTTCTATTGCATAATTTGGGGGTACAGTCCCCTTCTCTGCCAAATAGTAGAAATCCGAACACCTTTTTGAATGTTGAAAATCCGAACTTCTTTTTGAATGTTGAACTTCAGTGGAGAGAAATAAATTTAATTGTCTGCAGGAGCATCATTATTCATCAGTGATAGAACAGGCTGGAACTTTATAGCTTCATATAAATAATGTTAAGAAAAATGTCAACAATTGTGGCAGGAAACATGTGCTAAAGAGTTTAAATATGTGAAAAGAGTACTAGCTATATGTGAAAGAGCTGCAATATTTGAAAATCACAGTAGTTTCTCTTATGTGCTTGAAAGTTATAAATTTGTGTTCATACATTCCTTTTTTCTAATTGAATTTTTTTGTGTATTGATTCTTTTCATATTTATTATGGCAAAATTAGGTTTTCTTATGGATCATCAACTACTGTCCGATATTGAATGCTTTATCATCCTTGAGGAGATATTGTGCCAACAATTTCTTGTTATGTTTATTTTTCTTTTCATGACCATGTATGGCCATTTTATAAAAAAACAACGTAGAAATAGACGTGTGATTAGGTACCATATGAGTGTTCAAATTCCTAAAATTACGTCTCATTTAAATGTTATCATACATGATAGTGACATTGTATGTATTGATAAGTTAAGAATGGATAGAAATTCCTTTCACACTTTAGTTCTCTTAACCAAGGAAATTGGAGGTTTGACCGATAGCAAAAACATGTCAAGTTGTGAAAAGTTGGCAATGTTTTTAAATATCTTGGCTCATCATGAGAAGAATAGATCCATTAAGGTCGATTATGTTAGATCGGGTTGGAGCGTAAGTCAAGCTTTTGGCGAATGCTTGAGAGCTGTCCTCAAACTAGCGCCTTTGTTACTTGTTAATCCCAAACCGATGCTTGAAGATGAGACTGAAGATCGATGGAGATGGTTTAAGGTATGTGGAATTTCATTTGAGCATCTATAAATAAAATATAATTTTTCAAACAAAAAAAAAGTTTGAGATAATGATATAATTGATTTTATAGGGATGTTTAGGTGCATTAGATGGTACTTCCATTCAAATTAGAGTTCCATCTGAGCAAAAACCAAGATACAGGACAAGAAAGGGAGAAATAGCAACTAACGTACTGGGAGTTTGCGATAGAAATCTCAATTTTACTTATGTATTACCTGGTTGGGAAGGATCAGCTGCCGATGGTCGTGTATTACGAGATGCTGTAGTGCGAACAAATGGATTGAAAATCCCTGAGGGTATGCCATACATATGCTTATACACTCAAATTATATCACAAAAACAATACTGTTTAAAAATAACTAAACTTTATGTTTATATCATAGGAAATTATTATCTGTGCGATGGAGGATATACAAATGGAAATGGTTTTCTTATGGAAACGGTTTTCTTTCACCTTACAGAGGGTATAGATATTGGTTAAGGGATTGGCAAGGTGACAATCCGCCACCTCAATGTCGAGAAGAGCTTTTCAATATGAAGCATGCTAGGGCTCGTAATGTTATCATCGAAAGGGCATTTGGTCTCTTGAAAGGGCGTTGGGCAATTCTTAGAAGTCCTTCGTGGTACTCAGTTAAGATTCATAACAGGATCATTAGTGCTTGTTGTTTGATGCACAACTTTATTCGTAGAGAGATGGAAGTGGATCCCTTAAGACATTGATATGGAAGAACAAGTGGAGTATCAACAAGACAACATTAATGTTGTTGAATCATCTGAGGAGTGGACTACATGGAGGGATGAGTTGGCTCAATCAATGTGGAATGCAAGTCTAAACAATTGATCTTTTCAGCATGTTCCATCCTTGTATTATATTTTGTGGTCTTTGGGTGTTTTTCTCTTTAGTTTTTTGTATAATTGTAAGGTGTATCAACTTTCAGTTTGTTGTGATTGTAAGAAATAGTTACTTACCTTTATTTTTGTGAAGATAATATAAGTTTGGTTAGCTTTTCTTATGTGATGTTTTGGTAGTTCTAGTTCAGTTTTTTATTTTTATTTTTATTTTTTATGTGTAAAGTGTGAAATTTTATTTTTGTGATGCTAAGTAATATTGGAGATACTTATGCTTCTTGTGATGATAACTAATACTTGTGATAATTTATGTCACACGATTATACAGATAATATGAATAGCCAGGCAGCAGTTTCAAAGATGTCATCAAAAAGATCAAGAAAATCAACACCTTTGACCCGAAGGACATGGACTACAGCAGAAGAAAGTGCTCTTATAGATGGTTTAAAAGAGTTGTGTGCTAATGGTTGGAGAGCCGATAATGGAACCTTTTGACCAGGATACCTGATGGAGTTAGAGCACTATTTGCATGAACGTCATCCTGATAGTCGATTGAAAGGTGAACCACATGTCAATTCTAAAATAAAAGCGTGGAAGAAATGTTATGCAAGCATAAGTTTATTAAAGTGTCGAAGTGGTCTGGGATTTCAATATAGTGACAGAACCATAATTGTTGACGATCCAAAATATTGGGTTGACTTTATAAAGGTAATTAATACTTTTCTCAAGTTATTAGAATATTGTAATTCATATAGTTATTTTGCTGAGACAAGACAGCTCTACAAGGATAGAACCAACATTCTCTAGTCTCATTGATGATTTTCGCGATGGGAAATTCATTTGTGGCAGCCTGTTCTGCGCTACTGCCAATTTTCTTCTCGGGATGTCATTTATCGGTTGCCTAATAGGTGCATTTTTCCTGTTTTCGGGTTACTTTATATCGAATGAATCGATCCCCGTGTTCTTGCTATTTGTGCACTATCTGAGTTTGTTTAAGTATCCGTTCGAGTGTTTCTTGATTAATGAGTATAGAGGAGAAACTGGGAAAACGAAGTGCATACAGGAAGTTGATGGAATGTGCTTTTTTTTTTTTTTTTGATGAAGTAATTGTTATCATTAGCATCAGGCATCAAGAAGATGCAAATTATAGGTAAAGTTAGAGCTACCTAGTAGCTTCAAAAGCAAAAATCACCTTGTTAGCTTTCTACAGTCAAAACAACTATCTTAAATACAGTGAGCTAACAAAGTCCAAAAAGTTTTCAGGTGAATCTACAGGGGAGACATTTGCCCAACTAAATAAATACAAAAGACAATTTGCTTTCAAGGTTGGTATTGGGGTTGATAATCCATCAAAGCATCTTCTATTCCTCTCCTTCCATATGCTCCAAAAAATTGCAGCAGGTATCATTCTCCAGATGCTCTTGATGGTGTTATCAACCCTCCAGCTGCTCCAGCACTCGATAGCATTCTTGATGGTACGAGGCATAACCCAACTGATTCCAAAAAGTGAACAGACACATGTTCCAAAATATAATGCAAATCTACAATGCAGAAACAGATGGTTGTTGGTTTCTGCCTTCCCGTGACACATGTAACATCTATTAGCCATATGAATTCCCTTTTCATAAGGTTGTCCAGGGTCAAGCATGCCTCATAAAGAGCAGTCCAGCTAAAACAGATGACCCTGGGGGGCAGTTTGGTTTTCCAGATTAGTTTCCAAGGCCAGAAATCAGTAATTCCATTTTGTTCCATAATCATTTTATATCCTTTCCTCACAGTGTATTTGCCATCACTTGCACCTCCCCATTTGAACTTGTCTGTGATATGCTCATTTAGTAGGATGTCGTTCAATGTGGCTAGAAGCCTGACTAGATCTTCAACCTCCCAGTCTTGAAGATTCCTCCTCAGTGTGATGTTCCAGATGTGCCCAATCTTGTTTTCAGTGATGGTAGAGTCAGGATGACAAGCAATCTGAAAAATAGCAGGATAGTCATGTCTTAAAGTTGAGCTTCCCAGCCATTTGTCCTTCCAGAACCTGATTCGCTGACCATTGCCTGCCAAAAAGTGATGATTTTCTGAGAACTCTCCCCATAGCCTGCATATATGCTTCCAAACTCCTACCCCATGTGGTGCACTGGTTAGTTTGGTGTACCAGCTGCCTTGAGAACCATGCTTAGCATTAACCACCCTCTTCCATAGAGGTTGATCCTCTTGTGTGTATCTCCAGAGCCACTTCATCAAAAGACACTTGTTATGGACTGCCAGATCTTTGATTCCCAAACCACCTTGATGCTTTGGCATAATAATCTTTTCCCACTTTACTAGATGGAACTTGTGCTTACTGCTATTACCTTCCCAGAGGAAATTCCTTCTTATTCTATCCAACTGTTCCAGCACTTTTGTTGGCATTGGGTATAGTGACATGTAGTAAGTGGGAATGCTATCCAGGACACTACTGACTAGAGTGAGTCTGCCTCCCATGGAGAGGTATTGCATTTGCCAGGAAGCTAACCTCTTCTCAAATTTTTTCACCACTCCATCCCATATAGCAGCAGACTTGTATTTTGCACCCAATGGGAGGCCCAAATATGTGGTAGGAAATGTGCCAGTGCTGCAGCCCAGAATTCCTGCTAACTCCTCGAGGTTTAGCACTTCATTGACCGGATAAATCACACTTTTGTGCATGTTAATATGCAGACCTGAAAGAGCTTCAAAAATAAGAAGGGTTAGATTTAAATAGAGCACCTGATCTCTGTCTGCACCACAGAAGATCAGTGTGTCATCGGCATACAATAGGTGGGAGATGTTGATTGTGTCCCGACACCCACATCAAAGCCTCTGATCCATTGCATACGCTTTGCTGTGTCTAGTAGTCTGCTTAGTCCTTCCATAGCAAGAATGAAAAGGAAGGGAGAGAGAGGGTCTCTCCTGCCTTAAGCCTCTTTGAGGGGAAAAAGCCAACCGGGCTTCTGTTGACTAGGATAGAGTACTTCACTGTTGAGATGTTAAAATTGATCCACTTGATCCATTTGTTGCCAAACCCCATTTGCCTTAGAACTGAGATGAGGTATGACCAATTTAGTTGGTCAAATGCTTTCTCCAAATCCAGTTTACAAAGAATTCCTGCTCCTCCCTTCTTCAGCTTCCAATCCAAAACTTCATTAGCTATCATTGATGCATCAGTGATCTGCCTGTCTTTAATGAAGGCATTCTGTTGATTTGACACTAGCTTTCCCATCACTGATTTGAGCCTTTCAGCCAAAATTTTGGCTACTATTTTGTATATGCTTCCAATAAGACTAATTGGCCTATAGTCTTTGAGTTCCATGGCACCTTTCTTCTTAGGAATGAGAGCAATGAAAGAGGCATTGGATGACCTCACCATCCAGCAATGTTGATGATAATGTGAAAGGGCCCCCATGATATCCTCTTTAATGAACTCCCATGCCTTTTGATAGAAGGCCATTGTGTATCCATCCGGGCCAGGTGCCTTGTCTGGTGCACATGCCTTAATAGCAGCTAGAACCTCTTCTTCTTCAAATATTGCCTCCAAGCTGAGATTCTCCTCCTCTGTTATAGTGGCTATTCCTTCAAAGTTTGCAGAAGGTCTCCAATTCTCTTGCTCAGAGTAAAGCCCCTCATAGAAGTCCAGTATCTCTCTTTTTATCTGCTCTTTGTCCTCAATAATTATATCTTCCACTTGTAGTTTGTCAATGGAATTGAATCTTTGGTGAGAGTTTGCTATTCTCTGGAAATACTTGGTATTCTTATCCCCCTCCTTAAGCCAGAGGCATCTAGATTTTTGTCTCCAAGAGACCTCTTCTGCACTTGCTATTTGCTGTAGCTCAACTTTTAGGTTCGCCATTTGAATGATCTCTTGTTGAGTGAGATTCCTCCCTTCCTGGTCCTGTTCAAGTGCTAAAAGCTCTGCCAAAGCTTTAGACCTTTTGTTCTCTATCTTCCCATATTCCTCCCTGTTCCAAGTTGTTATGTCTTTCTTCAAATTCTTTAGCTTTTGTAAGAGAATGTAATCTGCGCTGCCAGTGAAAGAATAACTCTGCCACCATCCTTTTAGTTTCTCCATGAACCCTTCTGATTGTAGCCACATATTTTCAAATTTAAAATAGGAGGGGCTAGCATCCCAGTCCCCACTTTCCAGCATGATGGGCTTATGATCAGAAATTACTCTAGGATATGCTAACTGTTTCACTGTCTTGAAGGATTCATCCCATTCAGGGGAGATGAGGAATCTGTCGATTCTAGAGGCTTGAGAACAATTTTCACCTCTTGACCAGGTATAACTTGCACCATGAAGAGGCAAGTCTATCAAGCACAAATCCTGGATTGTTTCTGAGAAGGTTATCATGCCCTTAGACCTCCTTGTGCAATTAAGTTTTTCACCCTCGAATCTACAGACATTAAAGTCTCCTCCGAGCACCCAGTGCCCATCCCATAGCCCTCTGACTCCTGCAATTTCATTCCACATTTCTTCCCTTTCTGGGTTTGTATGAGGCCCGTAAATACCTGTGAAACACCATCTAAAATCTTCTTGTGTGCTTTCAAGCATACAAGAAATGGAGTAGATGCTTTGCAAGTTCCCCACATTGTTCCATAGCCTCTTGTCCCAGACTACAATGATCCCACCCCTACTGCCACTCGCTTTTAATTCAGCCCAATCAGCCCATCTGTTGCCCCATAATTGATACACATCACCGTCTGGCCAATCTTGAATTTTAGTTTCTTGCAAACACATGACGTCGACCTTCCACTTTCGAATCAAGTCATTTATTGTATTCCTTTTCCTTCTGTCATTTGCCCCCTGCACATTCCAACTCAAAATTTTGAGTTTCATCCAGAACTAGAGTGATAGGACCTGCCCCGTTCCCGGTAAATGTTGGGTCTTTTTATCATAATTGACCCCACTGATTAGCCTTTTCCTTTCCCCTTCCCCCTTTGGTTTCTTCTCTTTCCCAGTCTTGGGTGAATGTATTTGATGCTTGAGTTGTTCCTTTCTTCTTTGCTCCATTCTCAAAATAATGCCCAGCAGCTCATGCTCAAATCCCTGAAAATTGACACCAAATATTTTGCATGCCTTCCCCATTATGATCTTTGTCCATGTCGAGGTTTCAATCACCGTTGGTTTGTCTATCCTGTGCATGCTCGACTCTCCTACATGCCATGTTAGTGGGAGAGCATCACTCACTGTATGAGAGGAGAAGTCCGAGTCTGAGTTGTTTACCCGGGTCAGGATCTTGTGAGTTGATGGCTGTTGAAACAGACGAGGAGTGAAATCCTTTGGGTCTTCTTCGTCATCAGCATCGAAGAAGTAATCTCCTGTGATTGGGTCTGGTAAGAAGTACTGAGTTTGTGAAGGAGCTGGATTCTCTTGATTATCGATTGAGTCGGTGCAGGACTCAGTAGATAATAAGTCGTATCTATTAGAGTTTGCCCCAGCAAATGGGCCTTTAACCTGCCAGATCTGTTTCTCTTTTATTAATTTAATTTCTTTCACATGGGCCTTTTTCTTTTTTGGGCCCTTCTTATAAAAAATTAAAATTAGGAGCCTGGCCCAAATTTTGTGGGTTAACCTGCCGTGTATTGACCAAAGGAAAAGAAGCTGAGTTGCAATTTGAATTAAAGTAATTTTGCTGCTTAATCACGTGCGCTTGCTTTGTGTCAGTAGCAATTTTCGATGCACCTTCTCCTTCCTTCGACTTCTTCTTTTCCATTTCGCCGGAGCCTTTATTTCCGGCTGGCCTGGGTTTGAGATGAATGTCATCTAAAATCGTTATCTCGAAGCTCCAATCTCCCAGATCTAGGTCAAGCTTTGCGGGAAAGATTCCCGTTGTGTTCTGAATGCAGATACGAGCCCAAAAAAGATGATTTTTGTGTTTTGTATCGTCATCAATTTCAATGAAACCGCCACAGTTATCTCCGATGAACTTGAAAGTACTTTCTGTCCATGCATGAAGGGGAATACCAAAGACTTTGACCCATTTGCGCCCCGTACCAGTCCCTTTTTGTAAATCCGACGCCGGCGACCACCATTCCAAGGCCAATCTTCTACCATTCCAATACCAATCCCCTGCCTTGATTCTGATAGCTTCCTGTTTGGATGGGAAGTCGAACAAAAATTGATTGTGGTTAATTTGAGTGACCTTGAGGCCGGCTGTTACTTGCCATCTCTTGACGAACCAGCTTTGAATTACTGATGGGTTTGGGTTAGCACTGCCGGCGTCGTTGAAGCATCCGATGAGACATTTTGAAAGAAAGTGTTCATTCCCAGGTATCCCTTCAGAAGGATCCATGGCTGGCCATTGGAGGATTTTTGCAGCTTCCATGTATGTTTTTGCTTGCTCCGTGGCTAGCTGAAACCTGGGGTTTGAAGCCTTACCAAGATATCTTTGAATTTTTTCAGCAATATCTCCCCATCCCGTATTGAAATCTATCTCAGGAACAATGATAGCTGACTTCCTTTGGCCTATCTGTGTCTCGATTCGCACGTATCTTCCATAGCTGTTGAAATTCTGAGTCACCCTGTAGGAATAAGCTTGTATCTTCCTAGCCCATCTCCTACATCTGTTTCCATACCCAAGTGAAGCTTGCTTCAAAGCCTCACAAATCCATCTCAGGTTGCTTTCATCCACCTTAATACTGCTGATGAATCTTTTGCTGCGCTCGTAGAGAATAAACCATCTGTCACAGTCTTCACTTACATCTTTTAGCTCGAAGGATTTGTCCCCTGAGATAAAGAAAAGTCTCCGGGCCATATTCATCGGATCTATGACAAATGGGTATCTAAAGAAAGAGGAGAGAGAAGTTAAGAAGAAAAGGAAGGGGAAAAGAAGAGAGGTGGAATTGATTCCGGTGATCAGAAGGATCACCGGAGGGGGAAGGTTTTTGGAGAAGTAGCTAGGTCATATTCTTGGAGAATGTGCCTGGGAGAATTTTGAATTTTTTGCCAAACATAGTTACTCTAAAGAAGCAAGTAACCTGACACAGTATTCTGGAAATGTGCTTAATGTATGGTGATCAGTTGTTAGCGCGATACAGCTTGGAGGAGTCACATAAGTGGTTTAACATAGCTATTATGTTAAGTTTCATCTTTGGTTATAGGATTTTGGTTATAGCAATTGAGAAAATGCATCCTTAACATATCAGAGAGCTTGAGAAAAGCAGCAACGTAGTCGTAACGACTAGTTTATAACTGACACATGACATTGCTTTGTTTATTTTCTTATTTTTTCTATATTGATCCAAGTTGTTTATTTTCTTATTTTTTCTAAGGTTGATCCAAGTGCAAAAAATATGAATACCAGAAAATGGCCAATGTTTGAGGATTGGGAGGAAATCTTTGGCAAGGATAGAGCAACAGGAGAGTTCGCAGAAGGGCCGTTAGATGCTGCTGAGGATATTCTAAGGAGTCAAGCTTCAGGACTTTCTAATGACATGAGCTTGGGATTTCCTATCGACATTGATGATGAAGAAGAAGATGATGCTAGTCACGGACCTAATATAGCTACCGAAGAAGCTGAAAATGCTTATGCTAGACCTAGTTTCACTGGAGCATCTGCATCTGAACATGAATATGCTGGAGCATTTGAAAATGAACATACTGGATCCCAACGAAACCATAAACAAGGTGAGCATGCTAATAGGTCCTCTGCTAATGTCAATGAAAAAGAGAAAAGCAAGAAAAGAAAAAGGGTTGTGGAGGATGCTACTGAGACATTTCGTAAGGGTATGATGGAAGTTATGAAAAACTTTACTGAAAGTCAAGACAAAAGAAGGGGTGCCTTGATTGACAAGATTGGGGATCGTGATCTATCCGATCTTCATGGTCAAATTTATTCCATCCTTGAATCTCCTGCATTTGAGTTGTACTCCGGAGAGCAACGTATCAAAGCTACAATGATTCTCTGTGATGATGTCAGAAAGATGAATCTTTTTTTTACGTATGGGTGAACTTCAGCGCCAGACAATAGTCATCATGATCGTCAATAATAAACTTTGAAATATGGTAAAGTTGTGTGTATAAGTGGTGGCACTAGTTTAATAGTTTTTTCTCGACTAACAACTTTAAAGTTTGACTGTAGTGCCATTTTTTGATACCTCGGGTTATGTCCATACTCTTTAGTTGATACCTGGTGGGCACGAGGATGCTATATTTTTGTGTAACTAATGACTATTAAATAGCTTAACTCTAGTGTAAATGTTAAGTGCATATGTAAATGCTATGACAGTTCTTTGATTTCTCTTTTTAGCTTAACTATGTATTTGATGCCTCTAAATTCGACTGTTTTGGTTATGTCTTTCTGGAGAATTAGTGAATCTTGGTCTGTACCTCTAATGTGGAGTTGATTGTGAGTAGGATCTGGTGAAAGTTAAGGTCACAGCAAGTAATCTGGTATGTAATGTTTGATGTTTTAAGTGGTATAAGTGAAGCTGCTGAACTGAGTTTTGCTGTATGGGCACAACTCCTATCTTTTCGTTTTCCCAGCTTGGCTTTTCAGATTTGTAAGACTTTTAAATGCAATTCTTTTGCTTATAAATATGTTTGTTCCAAAACCAATTTACTCTAGGTAGCTCTCCCAATTCTGAAAATGACTTGACTTGGACATTGTGCGCTAACAATAGCACTAGTGTTGACTTTGGGAAGTGGCACTACAAAAATCAGTATCTTCATTGATTGTGTATACTATGAACAAGAGTGTGAGATGGAGAAAAATCGCAGACAACCCAGGAACTAGTATGTTTAAAAGAGAATTGATGTGTTTCAAATGGATAAAGGAGCAAGAAGAGGGGAAATTTTAGGCATTTTGGTAAAACAGGGTGGAGGGTATTTTTGTAAACAAACAACTTCTTCTTAGAAATTAGGCAATGCATGTTATTTTTAATACAACATACCAAACAGTGAATTAGAATAGCACTAGGATAACTTATCCCAGTATAACTAATCCCAGCATAACTTGTCTTCAAACCAAACGACCCCTAAGAATTATATACGTAATATACCGAGTTTAGTCGGGTGACCATGTGTTCACGTGACCCATTTTTCCTACCTAAATTTGCCCCTGCTGACAACAAACCCAAGTTTAAAAAAAAAATTAAAAAAAATAAATAAATAAATAAAAGGAATAGCAAAAGACGGAAGAGGTGCCTAACAATCTTCTCGCACTTGAGCAAGAAAAACGGTTATGACAAAGTTCAAGTTTCTCACAGAGATACAAAACTAAGGGCTTGTCTGGTACAAGGGATAAGGATAAATAATCTCGGGATTATATTTGCGATGAGTTTATCCCACGCGTGGCTGGGATAAAATCGCAGTATAACTAATCACGGCATTAGTTATCCCGGGATTGTAGTGTTATTTTATCCCTGTGGGAGGGTGGAATAACTAATCCCAAGATAAGTTATCCTGGGATAACTTGTTTCCAACCAAACGACCCCTAAAAGACACATATATACACACTCTACAGCAAACAAGAGTAAACCTGTTCATCATTGAATTGTCTCTTCAAGGTCCTGATGTGCTGTGGCTCATCCTCATCCCAAGTAAGTTCAATATTGCTATGCTGCAGAGCTCGAGTGTGAAAATCTAGACCTTCATAATCTGCAGGGGCCTAAGTACCAAAAGAATATAATAATCAATCACCTAAATCATCATTTTCATTTCTTCCCCCTTTTAAGAGAATAGTACTCTAGCAGGTAAAGTGAAGAAGACCAAAAAAAAAAAATCCTCCAAAGATGCAAAAGAAAAATGTTAGTGTCTTACTTATTAAAAAATATATTAGTGTCTTATCAAGAAAAGGACAGTTAAAACATAATACAAAATTGAGAAGACGAAAAAATTGCTAACACAATATCTTCTTTAGCAACAAAAATTACATATGCCATGAGAACATTAATTTTGTAAAAAGCAGTAGCTCTTAGAAACAGTTGTCGACTCCTCGCGCAAGACCAGAGAGCAGAGGGAAAAACAAGGGCAGAGAAGAAAGACTTGTCATTTATCATTTTCCTTGGCAGAAGAGTGATCTCGGAAATAAAAGGAAAACATGCACACACACAATTAGATCACTTTTTTTATTTGATGAAAACAAGCAGATAACTCAGCATATCTAAACTATAATATACTATATAACAACCAATGAACACTTCAAAACAAATGCAATTAGATTTTACATTTTCAGCAAATAATAACCGCTAAAACTAAAGGCTCCTGTGATGACAAAGTGATATCATAAATTACCTCTGTTGCAATGTCACGTGGTTGATGCTTGAATTCCATGGAATCTGGAATAAACCTCAAATCTAATTTGTTTGATGTTCTTTCAAACTCAACCCCATCGCAAGTTTTGTAATGGTATCTGCTGTAGCAGTTGAATCACATTCCACCACAGCATAATAATACCTGCAAAGTACAAAAGAAGTATCTTTAAAAGGAGACCCAAGGGAGATATAATGAAAGACATAGGAATTAAGAAACACGGAATAGAGGAGCATAAGGCAAAAAGAGAAGAAGAAACAGAATATATTTCAACAAGTTATCACTTTTAGTCAGCATAAAATGCAAGGTATTTCAACAAGTTATCACTTCTTCATCAGATTTTCCAAGATTGGCATTGATTTTCTTAATTAATGGAGATGTAATGGGCTGTTAAATATAGTGAATGAGGCTTTATTGGAAAAAGCAAATGTGTAATACTAAACTGAATTCTACATTCAATTTTAAAGAGTATAATAGTGCGAGGTATTTGTAGAGACTCACCAGTACTATTATCATAGTCTCTTACCAGTGGTGGATCCAGGATTTTCACTTAGGGGGTTCGAAAAAATAACAAAAGCTAAATATAAAAATAACGTTGTCAATGGGAATCGAACCTAGGACGCAATAACAATTTTGAACACCCTGGACCACTTGAGCTAACCTTTTGCATTTATTCTTCAAAAGTCTATATATGTACATAAACACAGAAATCTACCCTATATATAGACTGTAATTTTTTGCCGAGGGTGTTCGGGTGCTCTAAATCCGCCTCTGTCTCTTACTACTCCCACTATCCCAATTCACGTGATACACTTACTATTTACAACGACACAAATATCTATGGCTTGTTTTAGATCACAAATTTCAAAAATATAATCGCATAAATTGGGACGGAGGGAGTACTTATTATGATTCTTTTTTAAAATGTGTACTATATGACTTTTGCTTGTACTCTGTCAAATTCAAATTCTAGTACAGTTTATGATTACAGAAATTGGAATACCTACGGTATGCTACAGAATTGTAATATTTCAGATTGTATCATCACCTTTGATTTCTCCTTCTGCCTCTTGTGTTTTTCACCATCTTCTTCCTCTGCTGCTTGTTCTTCTTCCTGAATGTGGTAATAATGGTTAAGAGGGTTATTAGAGGAGGATTTATTACGGGGTTTGCCTCTAATATCAGTGGGCGCTTTTGATGATGTGAAGTTTTTGTCAGTGAACATACGGTTAAATCTAGAATCAATTGTGACTTTCGACTTTTTCTGTGGCGGTTCACGGAATCTAGGGTCTGAGTGTAACGCCGCAAATCGAGAATCATTGATGAGCCCAACCCAAATGCTTAACTGAATCAAAAGCCCATCCATTACATGTGAGTTGATAATGGGCGAATTGCACAAAATAGCGGTTTTTAGATCCCCAATTTAGACAATAACCAGACCTTTTAGATAATACGAGCGTAGTTACAGATATTGAAATGTAAAAAAATTTCTGCTTGAAATTTATGTTGGCTATTAAAAATTATGTACTTACGATTTTCAAATTTAGGCACATGAACTAAGGATTGCGGATTCTGCTTAAGCTTGCTATAAAAGCTTATGAATTTATGTTTTTCATTTAGACACCTGAATTAAGAATTCTACTGGTTGAACAACTAATTATCTATAGTAATTTTAAAGCTGCACCTTATATAAGAAATACAATACATAAGATATGTTTTAATCATTTAAAATTAACTGCTTGTGTAAAATTTAGTATTTATTATCAGTGTATATAAGTTGAATCTGCTAAGAAATAGTACTTAATAGGAGAGTTGCCAATCCCATTTCTAAAAATCTCGGTTAGTACAAAGCCAGCTTGCGTTCCTAACTACCAGTCACATCTCAATAATGCTATATTCCAGTCTAATCCTTTCGCCAAATTATTGTAACTAACAAAAATTAGTCTTAGATAACAAGCCAGAACAACATGGGAAACTGTTTTGATGTTTCAATTTCAACTACTTTACCAGTAATGTCTTTTACTAAAGGGGAAGTTGTTTTTCCTTTTCTTTTCCTATTTAGAAAAAGGTGACGCTCCAAGAAAATTTTCTCTATTGTTTTCTGCTGAAAACAGTAAGTATTATTTACATATGCCAAAGAATATAAAAACTATAGTAAGATTATTGAAGTTCAAGAAAATACTCATCCGTCTATTTTATGAACATGAAAATGGACTAACGATAAGGTTTAAAATGAAAAAGAAAAGGAAGGACAATGATTTAGTATGCTTCAAAAGCACTCGATTACGAAAAGGAATATGCATGTTACCAAATCCACTGTTACAGCTAACATTTTCAACTCCAGACTCCAACAATCATTTCTCAAATCTGTCGTTATGTTTCAGAACATCCCTATATATAGCTTGCTAATTTTTCTTATTCTTCAACGCAAATCATCTGATTCTTACCACTAATTAGGAATTACATTCTTTGCAGGATTTAGCTAAGCTATGTCATCCTCTTCTGCATTAATCTTGTTCAGCTCATTGCTAATTTTCTCATTAATTTATTCTCATGGAAATGCACTTAGTTCAAATTACTATGAGAGCACATGCCCTCAAGTTGAAGATATTGTCACACAAGTTGTCACTGCAGCATCAAAGAAGGACAAAACTGTCCCTGCTGCCCTTCTAAGGATGCACTTCCATGATTGTTTCATAAGGGTAACTTTTTGCACTTTTTGAACAAATCTAATTACTATTATTTTTGTTATTCCTCCTGATTTTTTTCAATTTTCCCACAGGGGTGCGACGCTTCAGTGTTACTGAACTCCAAGAAAAACACTGCAGAAAAAGATGGCCCTCCTAATGTTTCTTTGCATGCTTTCTATGTTATTGATAGTGCAAAGAAAGTCATTGAAGCCCTTTGCCCTGGCATAGTCTCCTGTGCTGATATCTTAGCCTTTGCTGCCAGAGATTCTGTTGTCATTGTAAGCAAACATTATTGCTCAAGCAGAATTTTACTTGCTGAATTATCTAACCATCTCATCTAAAAGTTTAAATTGCAACGAAGAGTATACACGTTTATTTACTTAGTAGGCGTTTGGCCATGAAAACCAAATATTTTTCACTTTATTTGGAATTTTAAAGTTGGAAGTCAAGATGGAATTGCTTTAACATAGTTTAAAAAAGTATTTGGTTGCTTCAATACACTGAAAGTGAAAAAAAGTGAAAACAAAATTTTAGGGCCAAACGGGTCCTTAATTATATCTTCGCCGTTATTCACTTCGGAACTGAAATTCTTTTTACATATAACTTAACATTGTAACGCTATTATGGGCAGTCTGGTGGACCTTTCTGGGACGTGCCTAAAGGAAGAAAAGATGGAAGAACATCACAAGCCAGTGAAACTAGACAATTGCCAGCTCCCACTTTCAACATATCCCAACTTCAACAGAGCTTCTCTCAAAGAGGATTATCACTGGAAGACCTTGTTGCTCTCTCAGGTCATCTACACAAACAATTATATAATGAATTTAACTTATATACACTTATTTTATACTATCAGTATGTAGTAACTTGTTGTGAAGTTACCTGTCTTACTGCTTTCCAGGTAATTACTAATTCCACTTATTAACGTCTCTTGTATTTGAGCTAATAATTAACAAATGACGTGTCTAAATCTGCAGGTGGACACACATTAGGTTTCTCTCATTGTTCATCTTTCACCAACAGGATACACAACTTCAATACCACCCATGATGTTGACCCAACATTACATCCATCTGTGGCTGCAACTTTAAAGGGCATTTGTCCACTGAAAAACAGGGCTAAAAATGCTGGAATTCCCATGGATCCTTCCTCAACGACATTCGACAATACATATTACAAGTTAATTCTTCAGCAAAAGAGCCTGTTCTCTTCAGACCAAGCTTTGCTCAGTATTCCTAAGACAAAAAGTCTGGTTTCTGAATTTGCTAGCTCAAAAGAAGCTTTCTTTAAGGCCTTTGCTAATTCCATGATTAAAATGAGCAGCATAAATGGAGGTCAAGGGGTCAGAAGGGACTGTAGGGTAGCTAATTAATTACTATGAATCCTGCCAAATTAATGATAATCCAGAGTGCAGTGGTCTTTATTTGTTTCCTTATATTTTTCAGATTTCTTTAGTACTTATGCAGGGCACCTTTTAATGTGTTATAGGATTTTGAGGTGCAGAACTTTTGTCAAATCTTATTATCAATGTATCAGTTTGTATTTGTAAGTTACTACAATAAATAAATCATACAACCCTTTTTGATGCAATTGTTGGTCATGTAACTCAGACGAATTAATGGTTTCCAGCCAGGAATTGGAACATGCCCAAGTTTAAGGAACACTATTTTCTTGAACCTTCTTAGGTAAAAGAGAAATAAGATAAGTGTGAACCTTCTCGTAATGGGTAAAGTTTTAGCAATTCATTATCTTGACAAATAACTTTTACCAAGTTGAATATTATGTTTATTTTATTAGCTTAGTCATTCCACTTGGTGAAAATCATAAGTTTGATATAGCATGTCTCTTCAATAGTTCAAAGCCCTCTAGTTCGTTCTCTTAGCTATTGGGTGATTGCGCGAAAAATTGTAGCGGTAATTTTCTAAAATTGTGCGCTTTTTGCCTTTTAATATACACAATGTAGACCTAGGCTTTATGGCATGTATTTGGTTATTTCTCTTGTGGAATTCGAGATAATGTGTGTCTTAACTCGACGTAGTTGATTGCCAATAAGAAAGACTTGCGAAACTAAGTAGGGTATTTCTTTTTAATAACTCATTAACCGAAGAAGACCCTAACAAATCCAAGTGGCCCGCTTGACGAACGTAAGCGACAGAGTTATCATAAATTGATTTTGCGGGCATCACAATAAGTCTTTTCTCCTATTGTAGGTGCGTGGAAAAAGTTTACTTATGCTCGGTCTTTACACTAAATCGATAAACACCTGACTTTGTATATTTTATGTGCACCTTTATCACTAAGCATGATAATTTATATTATCACCCTAATCTATCGCTTAACTGTAGTAAACTAATGTGATTTTTATGAACAAAAGACTGGACTGATGACAATAATTCCAAACTCAAAACGGAATTTTTGCTTAGGTTGTACAGTATCCAAAGCAGAGAGCGGTTCCAACTGGGTTATTCCTGAAATGACCCGACTGTCTACTACTAGTATTTTGGTGAAAGTTACACATAGCAGCCCCAATTCAGGAAAATCAAATAGAGGGTCAAACTGAGGACCACTAGAGTTTCTTTAAAGTAGATGTTTTTAGATCTCACTCTTATATGTCCACTGATATACAGGACATGAACCAAATAAAACATTCTAAACACCAAATTTAGTGTAAGTGTAACAACAACAGTGAAGCTTTAATCCAATTAGTTCATATCACATGTATCAATTATTCGCTTCAATTGTGTTATGCTATTAGCTAAATTCAAATAAATTTCAAGAGGTTATAGTTCTTTGTAATTTTAGATTTATCGTGTCTTCTTTAACCCGCTCATACTTTTAACCCGTGAAAATCGATAATGTGCAAACCCATAAAAGAACTTTCAACTTGCTAAAGAAAAAAGATAAAAATGTTCCTTAGACCCCGCTGAAAGAAGCAGACCCCGCTGAAAGAAGCAGACACATATACATCTCTCCAATGCAGAGCAAGTAAGTCTTTGCTTAGTTAGGATGAAGGAGAGGAACTAAATCCACTGTACATAACATAATCATGACTAGCCCAAGGTAATTTATCAGACAAATTGGATTCTCATAAACATTACTACTACATTTTTCACTAGAAATTATTCCTTCTATCACGAGACTGATCGGACGTATAATAATTACTCAAGAGATTAAGGAAAA
Organism: Lycium ferocissimum; assembly: GCF_029784015.1. Classification (NCBI taxonomy): domain Eukaryota; kingdom Viridiplantae; phylum Streptophyta; class Magnoliopsida; order Solanales; family Solanaceae; genus Lycium; species Lycium ferocissimum. Next base: position 59,434,921 of record NC_081343.1, read on the forward strand.
AGGAAGTAAAAGTTATTCTCACTGTCACCTTTTTGACATTTTGGTTGTGGTGGAGCAATCATCAATAAGAAAAGCAGCAAGATCAAATCATAATTATGTGTTATCATTGCAAACAGACAAATAGTATTATGCTTCATCTTAATAGAAAGCCATGCGTGGCGTCTTTACTTGGCCATTTACTCTATGATAGGTAGCTCCTGTCTCAAATCGAAATGACCAATGCTTTACCTATATATGCTGAAAACCACAAAATTTTAGCGAATTACCAAAACGAGATCGGGATTACAAATTAGAATTACATGCATACTGTCATTGTTTCATAAATTTCAAATGTTAACCACCATAACATGTTCAATAATCAGTGCCCTTTTGAAAGTTGATTTTTGCTCGACAGACAAAAAGTAACAACAAAAATCTTTTAGCAATTCGAGATGCTTAGAAAACACTCCACTATCTATGACCAACATGCATGCCACTAAATTTACTATTCAAGCTAATCATTTCAAATCCACAAATCAAAGAATAATCAGAAAACTTTAGCTTGGCCCTCTCTCTATAAGTGTATGCTTTGGAATTGTCGCATAACATAAGCCATAAAATTACTCCTTGGTAGAATTCCAATGGCATACTTTGTTCCATTGTTGAGCACATTTCTTATTTTCTCCATATACTCTCAAGGGAATGCACTTAGTTCAAATTACTATGCAAAAACGTGCCCTCAAGCTGAAGACACAGTCATGAAAGTTGTTAAGGAGGAAGCAAAGAAAGACAAAACAGTGCTCGCAACACTTCTAAGGATGCATTTCCATGATTGTTTCCTACGGGTACACAACTATATAGTAACATGTCTTCTATATTTTTTCTTAAAAACTTTCCCCTGTTATTGCAAAGCGTATTAGTTATACTTATTTTCTCTGTTTTACCTTCTTGAAGGGCTGTGATGCTTCAATTTTGTTGAGCTCCAAGGGGAAAAACACAGCAGAAAAGGATGCGCCTCCTAATGGTTCTATGCACGGGTTCTATGTTATTAATGGGGCAAAGAGGGCAGTCGAAGCTATATGTCCTGGCGTAGTTTCTTGTGCTGATATTTTAGCTTTCGCTGCTAGAGATGCAGTGGTGTTAGTAAGTATATATCCCCTGCAAGGAAATACACTGTACTAAAAGTTTAGATATATTGTATAATGTTATAGCAAAGTCCAAATTCCAGTAAAATGGTACTACTAAAGTAGAGATTCTGAAAACAAGGACTAATATAATGCTGAAAGAACAGGGGTAATAATGTTATCAGCAGAGGCAGAACTAGAGGGGTGGAACCCCGACCTTAGCTCGAAAAGCACACTATAAATATAAGGTCGAGATATTTTTTTCTGTGTATGAAGAAGATAATGAAGTAATGAACCCCTTGATCAAATTCTGCTGTGTCACTATATTCAACAAGCTAATAAAAGTTGGTTTTTCAGTCAGGCGGACCATATTGGGACGTGCCTAAAGGAAGAAAAGACGGACGAATATCAAGAGCCAGTGAAACAACACTGCTGCCAAAGCCTACATACAACATTTCTCAACTCCAACAAAGCTTCCGTCAGAGAGGTCTATCACTAGATGACTTGGTGGCTCTCTTAGGTCAGCACAAAAATGCTCCAAAATTTTCGCGAGTTAACTCCTTAAATGGTCATCCAACCTACAATTTTTAGGTTAATTGATACGACTATATATTCTCTTTGGCACAGGTGCACACACTATAGGTTTTATGCATTGCTCGTCCTTTATGAACCGCATATACAACTTCAACGCCACACATGACATCGACCCTACGCTACGTCCATCGTTTGCAGCAAGCTTAAAGGGCATATGTCCACTCAAAAACAGGGCTAAAAATGCAGGAATAAGTAATGATCCTTCATCAACAACATTTGATAATACTCATTACAGGCTAATTCTGCAAAAGAAGAGTTTGTTATCTTCGGATCATTCTTTGCTGACTAATCCGAAAACGAAGAGCCTAGTTTATAAGTTTGGTACATCAAAAGCAGCTTTCTATAAGGCTTTTTCTAATTCCATGATTAAGATGAGTAGCCTTACAGGAGGTCAAGAAGTTAGAAAAGATTGCAGGGTAGTGAACTAATTTTGCTCCCTTGTTGATTACTTCTACTTAATTAGCAATTTGATGTATCTGTAAAATTTTAATAAGACGATCTAGGAAAATTGGGTTATAGTATTATACTATAATCTTAGTTTCATTTTATTGATGGCAATACTGGAAGATTGATCACTTGCTTCAAATGTCATCGTTTTGAAGAAAAAAAGAAGGGAATGGACAAAATAAATGAGGAGATAATGTTACCACTAGAGGCATAAAGAATACAGCACCGAGGATAGTGTTTTAATGTAGATAAGGGAACACATGAATATGGAAGATTTGTTACTACTCCCTTCAGTACATTTTATATTTGTTAGTCTTTACACTCTCCTTAAGAATATATTAACTAAACGGATAATTTGAGATTAAAGGTGAAAATAATTAAATATTAATTAATTTTATTTTGATTTTCTAAATGACAATTATTTTAATAATTTGGACTAACTAATTTTCGTTTTGATTTTCTAAAATGACAAGTAAATTTGACCTTAGAGTATGATTATTAGGAATTTTTCCTACTATGAGGTAGAGAAATACACAAGATGGCAAATTAAGTGAAGAGTCACTTTTCAAAATGGCAAAATCCATGGGATTCCTTTTTTTTTTACTTTTTTTAAGAATAATCCTTTGTTTTTGGCATCAAACGACCATGAAGTCGCTTTACCCTTCACCATAACGTAGTCTAACTTTTCACATTTTACGAAGTAGTAAGTGAAAATTACCCTATTATTTTAACAAATACTCTCTTTGTTCACTTTTACTCGTTCATTTTTGACTTTGCATATCTCTTAAGAAATAATAAATGAAGTGCGTAATTTACCAATCTACTCATATTAGTTGGTGCATATTTTTATTGGATTTAGAAAATGATTTGAAGTAAGTAATTAATACTAGAGTCCGGAACCAAAATGACCCCAAAAAAGACCATATGAACCAAAATACCCCAACAACAAAAAAAAGGTGACAAAACTACTTTTAACGCAGTAATTTATTGCGTTAAAGGGTCCCTTATTTTATTTTTGTTTTTTCTTTTGGTTAACTCCTCTTTCTTTACACATTTTAATGTACTTTAGCCATAGATTAATCATGCTTCAGGACTCCGAAACTTTAATATTTTATAGAGAACCCTACTTATTTTTGTGCGATTAATAAGGTAGGCTCAATACATCAAGGATAAGCAAAACTTCGGATTGCTGTTTTAGTGGTTTCGAACTCCATTTTTGTTTGAAGCTTGGTGTCATTAGCTTTAAGCTATAACAATATGAAAATACTTAAACTTGTTTATTAATAACAAACCGAAAGTAGGAAAAATACGATCATCAAACAAAAAAAAACTTAAAATACATTCATCAATTCATGCCCTTGAGTTGATGAAAAACTAAACATACTAATATTCTTCAAAATAACAACATCATCATAAATTAAACATAAAACTAAAATCACAATATTCTTAATCATCATCAGAATAGAAGTCCTCAATATCATCCTCAGAACAATATTTTGGGTTTCTTGAGACATATCTTTGTTCTGTAGGTATTAATTCCCTACCAGTTGATGAGGCTTGTTCTTCGGCCAACTTTAGCATGTAAAATCTACAACGTATTGCTAGCATTCTATTATTTTTTTTTAATCCATTGTACGGCAGCCTCCAAGTTTCTAGACCTACTCGAGGCATGGTTATTGAGTACCTTGTTGGGATTTGAGCGTTGAGATTTTTCAAGTCACGACCAGAACGTTGTGATTCGGCGTACCGATATGCCCATTCACGACATAAACCACAATAATATTCACGTGGATCTGTATATTTCAGCTCGCGAAAATCGTCATTACGCTCTATTAAAAGGCGGGGCTTGAAATCGCCTAGCACGAATTCAATGTTATCGGTTGAGGAATCACCGGAGTAGTTGCTTTGATTTGAGTTGTCATCACCACTGCTATTCGAATCCTGTGGAAAAAATACCAGCCAATCTATATTTTACTATTCGATATTGAATTTTAAGTAGATACTAAGTAGCAAAAGGTATTGAATTTTAAGTAGATAATAAGTAGCAAAGGCTCTTTATATAAGAATCAAACTCAAAAGGTTGTGGGATCATGACTATGACCCCACCAACTTTATTTAATACAGGAAACTATTAACAATATCATGGGGAATCGTCGTCATCGAACATCTCACAGTCTGAATCCCATTTGGATCTGAATCTGACGTAACTATGTTGACCATATTCTACCCTGAGGCAACGTATTTTCATTCAATTGTTCTCTTCGCGAAAACGGTTAAGAGCAAAATTCAACTCTTGTGGAGTGCCACGAGGCATTGACATAGCACGTCTTTTTGGGTATTTAAGCCCTACTGACCTCAAGTTTTGTTCCAGTGCTGCAGCCTCCCTAATACGCCAATTCCACTCGTCTGTCATCATATTGTTGTAACGTTGGTTGTATCTCTCATTCGAGTTGTTCGAGTATTCAAAATCTTCACCCAATTCCCATGTACTACCCATTGCATCGAATATGTCTCCTGGAGAGAACAATATAATACGACTAATATCTTCAAATTGGTTAAAAAATGACATAGTAACTTAATTTTGTGTGGTTGGTAGTTATTCATCAAATTACGTTATATAACACTTGCTAAGCATGAAACGCAAATTTTGGATTTGAATTATGACGTTTTTCTGTATGACAACTGAGGGTGACAACACAATGTCATATAGCGTAGTAATTTACTGCGTTATTATGACATACAATGACATAACGCAGTTAATTTATGCGTTATGCAACACTCCGTACTTAATTTGACTTGATCTAACACTGCAAAACACACTGATTGCATGCATGCGTTCATTGAATATTCAAACGCATTCAAACCTTATTAATACAGATTTTGTGTGAAAGAAAAAACACAATTTCTAAGTTTCTTTCATCAATTTTTTTACACAAATTCTAAGTTTCATCCAACTTTTACATTTTGTACTCCTAAATTATTCTAAAAATGGAAGATGTTCCAAAAATTAGGGTTTCTATACTTTGGGACGGAGAAATTATATTCGAGGAAAATAATTTTCGTTATGATTCTCCCCCAAAATACCATGTTAAGTTTTCATTTAACTTAAAATTCTCAAAACTACTCCAAGCCTTGTATAATAGACTACAAGTTAATAGGAGTGATTTTGATTTAAATATAATTGGAAGATATCCAATATCATTTACGCCGCAAGGTGTAACTAGTTATGGACATTTGGACAGCAAGAGTCAACTCCAATTCAGCCGCAAAATCAATTTCAACAGCAAGAGTTGACCCCGGTTCAGTGGCATTCCGATGAGATAGCATATCTTGATCATCTTTAAAATCGCCCAAATGCCTTTGTCTTTACTAGGGATGATGATCATATTCGGCGATGTTTGTGGAAAGAGCCAGTGGATCTTGTAAAACAAAATGTTCATATTGAAAAAGGCATGATTTTCAACTCGAAAAAATCATTGCAAATGATTGTTAAGATTTATTGCATCCGGGGGATGAGGGAGTTCAAAGTTGACGATTCCACTCGAAAACTTTGGCGATTGATCTGTAAGCGAAAATATCAAGGTTGCCAATGGATGCTCTGTGGTAAGGAGACTGCTGAAAAGATGTGGACTATTTCAAAGTTATACACAAAGCACACTTGTGATATAAGTGACCTCCCAGATGATCATTACAATCTAGATACCAATATGATTGCTCGTGTGTTAGTTGGCGACAATGGAAAAAGCCCAAGGTATCTCCTTCGCCTAAGTTTATTTTAATTTTGATGTTAATACGATGTTCCTCGTTGCTATATGCTGATATTTCAACTTATCCAAGTACCCTATCAAAGATTGTATTATAGTCGTCCTGAAAGTATATCGCAAACCCGTTAGTAGGCGGAAGGAGTATCTTGGGCGTAGGCATGTACATGAGATAGTCTACGGTAATTGGGAGGGCTCTTTCAAGAAGTTGCTGAGATACGTGGCGACTTTACGACACTTCAATCCTGGTACTGTTGTTGAATGAAAGCTCAAATCGAAGCTTGGTGTGCCCGATAATATTTTTGAGTTTGTGTTTTGGGCATTCAAACCATGCATTGATGGTTTTGCTCATTGTCAGCCAGTAATATCAATATATGGAACACATGTGTACGGGATATACAACATAAAGATGCTAATTGCAGTTGGTATGGATGCAAATGGAGCTATATTCCCTCTAGCTTTTGCAGTTGCAGCTAATGAGAGCACTAGTACGTGGGGTCTATTTTTGAACTACTTGAGGCAACACGACATTAAGGATCACATGGGCATATGTGTTATATCAGATAGAAATGTTGGCATATTGAACAATATGTTTAATTTGCATGGGTGGCAGCCGTCCTTTACCTACCATCGTTATTGTTTAAGGCATTTGAAGGCAAACTTCCAAAAGCATATCGAAAATACCTCTTTGCAATTGGATGTGGCGGTAGTGCCGTAACAAGCATCGTGAGAAGAAGTTTGACTCGTCAATGGAGATTATTAAGAGGGCGGATGAGGAAGCCTTCTACTAGTTGAATATAATTGATAAGACAAATGGACATTACACCAAGATGAAGGTAGGCGATAGGGGATGCTGACAACAAACAGCTCTGAGTCATTCAATGGCTTGTTGAAATCTGCACGGGGACTACCCGTCACCGCAATGGTGAGAATGACTTTTAAGCAGGTTATGGAGCGGTTCGTCAATATATCAAAAGAGGCCAAAGCAATTGCGGCAGACGGTCTAAGATGGATGTCAAAACCGTCAAAAGTGTTCGAGTATCACAAATTTAAGGCTCAACAACACGACCGGATGATGTACAACTACGGAAGCGCATATTTGAACTCATGACAAGTGTGCGCGGCGCACCAAGGTAAAGGAGGTAACGTCCACACAATTTGTGAGATTCCAAGAACATGCACATGTGGCAAGTGGCAATCATATCATATGTCATGTTCTCATGCCTTCAAGTGTTTTATCACAATGGGAAAGAACGCTTCCACGTACATGCCTGAGGAATATACAGTTGAAAATTATGTAAAAACGTATGCTTGAAGGTTCTACCCTCTTGGTAGTGAGAGTTATTGGCCACCCTATCCATTTTCCATGGTTGCAAATAAAGCATTTATCCATAAATTCAAAAAGAAAGCATACTCCCGTATTCCTAATGAAATGGATGTTCCACCAGGGAGATACACTCGAAAATGCTCATTTTGTAATTATGTTGGTCATGATAAGCGCAAGCGTCCTTTACGGCATGGTGGTCAAACTACATCTCGCGATGGAAGTACCTCTCGTGGCGGAGGAAACTTTCGTAGTGGTAGCAGATCTAGTGATGGTGGCACATCTCGTGGTAGTGATAGAAGATCGACTCAAGGGCATGAATTGATGAATGTTTTTTAAGTTTTTTTCTTTCTTTGATGATTGTATTTTAATAAGTTTGGGTTTGTTATTTATGAACAAATTTAAGTAGTTTCATATTGTTATGAATGATGCAATTTAATTATTTTGAGATTGGTATGAATGCTGCAATTTTGACTAAAAAATAGCACACTTAAATCTAAACCCTAAAACATAAAGAACTTAAAGCTAATGACACCAAATCTTCAAACAAAAATGAAGTTCGAGCACTTTTCAACTACTAAAACGGCAATCCGAAGCTTTACTTATCCTTGATGTATTGACCCTACCTTATTAATCGCACAAAAATAAGTAGGGTTCTATATAAAATATTGAAATTTCGGAGTCCCCAAGCATGATTAATCTATGGCTAAAGTACGTTAAAAAGTGTAAAGAAAAAGGGGGTGGGGGGGAAGCGTTAAAGGACTTAACCCCGCCTTAACAAAGTAGTTTTGTCACTCTTTTTTTTGGTTGGGGTGTTTTGGTTCAAATGATTTTTTTTTTTTTTGAGTCATTTTGGTTACGGACTCTTAATACTATGGGTAAAATGAAAAAAAAAGAAATTGTTTTGTCTTGATATGCTAAAAGTGATAAGTAAAAGTGAAAAATTATTTTTAGAATACTGGACAAGTACAAGTGAACGGAGGGAGTACTCTCTAATCAATTTTACTTGCCATTCTTAAAAAGATACATGGTAAATCAAGAAAAAATTTATTATCTGTCTTTATTTTTATCCAATAGCTATGGAGAGAGATTAATGTGGTGAAAAAGTATAGCAATGTTAAATTGAGAAAAAACAATAGCTAAGGATAATTTAGTCAAATTACCCTTTCGTTAATTGTTTTTTAAGGGACATGTATAAAAAAAACTCCACAAGTAAAATGGACCAGAAGGGGTAATATGTAATACTCCCTTTGTCTCAAATTATTTATCGTGTTTCTTTTTTATATGCCCTTAAAAAACTTTAATTAAGAGAGGTTTTTAACTTTTTATCCTTATCTGTGTATTAAGTAGGAGCTCTTTTCGTTGAATATTTACTCAATAATTAAGGCGTTTGTAGTCTTCAAAACATAAGTACTACTAAGGGGAAATGGATTTAAAAAATTATTTGTCTCGAACTTCTACAATAACAAATAATTTAGACACTATTTTTAAAAATAACGACAAATAAGTTGAGATGGAGGGGGTATACTTTAATTTTTATTCCGAATTGTTAAACTTAAATTCGTTGATTCAATAAAAATATCAGGTGCAAAAATGTAATTACAATGTTGATATTAACACAAAAGAAGACTCACGAAATTGAAAACTATTTATGCCACTTTCGCAAAGTAAATGCTGTAATTATCGTAGGAATAGACTTTGATCAACAACGAATAAAATAATGGTAAATTTCATAGATAGTCACTTAACTATTATTTTTTTCATAAAAGTCACTTAATTATTATCTAACAAAAAATTCATTTAATTTTTTATTTTATTTTTATAAAATTCATTTAACTATCATTTCTAACACAAAAGTCACTTAACTTTGAGTATACTAACACAAAAGTCACTAAACTATTTTCCGGTGTCACTAAACCACTTTACGGTGAATAACGTATATTTTACTCTCATTTAAAAAAAAAAATCCATTAATTAAAAATTACTTAAAAAGGTTAACTCGACCCAAAAAATTTACTCCCTCCATCCCATTTTATGTGGCTCCTTTCGAATTTGTATTCAAACAAGTGTTTCTTTAACCATAATTTTTTCATATATCTTTTAAATATTTTGAATTGTCCATTATCGTGACTTATAGTATTTTTTACATAATTTCTAAATATGTACATTTTATTTCAAAAAAAATTAAAGATCACATGCCCAAATTCACGGTCAAAATTAAAATTATTTTGACTCAAAATTTGAACAGTGTCATATAAATTGGGACAGAGTAAGTAATAATTAATTTTGGGTCGGGTTGAACCTTTCTAAGTAATTTTTAATTTATTTGATTTTTTTCTAAAAAAGAGAGTAAAAAATGAGTTATTCACTGTAAAGTGATTTATGACACCAGAAAGTGATTTAGTGGCTTTTGTGTTAGAAATTATAGTTAAATAACTTTTATGAAAAAAGTAATAGTTAAGTGACTTTTGTGTTAGAAAAGTGATTAAGTGATTTTTATTAAAAAAAATGATAGTTAAGTGATCATATGTGAAATTTACCCAAAAAATAGCTACTAAATCTTTTACAAAGAAAACGAAATGAAGAAACTCCCTTGATAAAATAATTTCGACAATATAAAAAAGTCCTAAAAATGGCATCCATCTGTAAACGTTTCTTATCTTAGAATTTTGTTTTTAAACTATTTTTTCTAAATTTTATTTTCCAATTAGTATTTGTGAAAAGGGGCAGACTAAAAAAATCAAAATCATCATATATACCCTCCTGTATATTCTGGAACCCACCTTCATATAATCTCCATAGTTGAGTCCAATACCAAGAAACCTTCATCCATGGCATTTGCTCACTACTTGCTAACAGTCCCAGCTGATACTTGTAAACACTATTCTACTACTTCCATTTTTTCTCGCCCCTTTTCGTCTTCTTGTACTTCTCTTTCTTCGCCAAACTTCAACACTCGCAGGCTTTCTAAGAGTGTGAAAATCGGCCACAAAGGTAATGCTTTTACTGAAGAAATTATGTATTTCAGTAGATTGCTAATTTGTTTTTTTCCTAAGTACTTCGTGGATAACGTTTACTAATGTGGAAATGTTCAATTTAGTGATGGTACTTATTGAGTAGAAAGAATTGAAATCTCGTGGTTTTTAATTTGAAAATCTTGCAATTAACTACCCAACTTCATTGTGCTTGCACTGAAGATGAATTTTGTATTATGCTATGGCCAGTTAACTTCGGCGCAAATTCACCATGGCTTTTCTTGGGCATTTGGCACAAAAGGTCTATAGTATAGTTGAATTGGATTAGGCCAGTTTGACTAATCTTTGAAGCTAAATTGGATTAGGCCAACTCAATATTTTAAAATTAAAATTTTGATATTCAAAAACTATACAAGAAATACTATAAGTTGCAATTCTTCTCATGTCAATTTGATGAAATACATTTTATAATGTTGGCCAAAGTTAACATAGTTTGAATCTCGAAAAGTGAAAGTGTCACATAAATTGTGACATAGGGAGTATTATTTATGTGCATTGTTTTGAGCAACGTAGCTTCCCGACTCCTCCGTGCCCCTAGCCATAATACAAATAATGGTCTATACTACCCGATGAACCAAACAACTCTGTTTCAAAAGCGTAATCTATAGAGTTATATGGAACTTTTAGTTTTATAAAGATTTTCTGTTGCTTTGTGGAATTTCTTGGGAGAGTATGCGTCCTATCAGAAGTGTTTGATCAAACATATTATCTACATGGAGAACAATAATATCTTCAGTTGTTACTTAATGTCTAATTTTCGGAGGATTATGAAAGAGTGGCTAATCCAATCATACCATTGTGGAAACATTTTCTTTCTGTCATTCAAAATTTGGACTTTGGAAACTAATTGTTGCTCATTTCTCCAGCATCTATTAAGGCTCAAGCATCTGAAGCCAGCTCAGCTGCAGATGCTTTCACCAACTTCAAGCATGTACTGCTTCCAATTACAGACCGGAATCCTTATCTCTCTGAGGGTTCAAGACAGGTCTATTTCTTTTCTACATTTTCATCCGTGCTTAGACAAATCAACCCTTGCTGTCTTTCTCTTAATTCTGTGGTAATTATGGATTTCCCCAACTATGTGAGCCTCTTACTGTGCATTTCTTTTTCCAAAAAGTATTAGTTTCATTCTCCAAGTGTCATATTTGAATTAGATGGTATGGCACCTTTGATGAAAGATTGCGGGATCGTATATAATTCTTTTATGTGGTGAACTTCATTCACCGTAGCAGTGACAGGTTTTGATTACATATTAGATGTTGTTTGCTGTAGCTGAAGACAAAAGTACAGTTCACCTCTGGATGACAATGGGGCGGGGGAAGCTTTAAAGGTGAGGGTTCGGGTGACTCTTAGTAGGAAAGCAGCAGGGGAGGGGGGAGATCTACAGTTCTTTTGAAAATTTATAGTGAGCATGGTGAGTGAAGCAGATAGAAGGAAAATCTAATGAAAAAAAATTACTGTTAGAAAAATAGAAGGCATCTTAACATAACACGGTAGAAAGGGCAAGGTTTAGTGGGTTGTAAGTGCAGAAGAAAATTAAATGGGGTGTGCTGGTGGGGTTAGACTTGCTATCCTTATGTAGAGTTAACCTCCAATTCAACAGTTTGAACTAGTTGCATGGTATAATCACCAAAAGTAAAGAGTTGTAAATGCTTCAATAAATGCTGGGCCTTTTAGTTCCTCAACACTTTGGTTATGAGAAAATATATGTATTGGCTAATCGTGGAACACATTATGCAGCCTGTATCAGTTTCTTTTTGTCAAACAGCATTATATTTTTTTTTGCCGTCTTTCTCCCCCTTTCTTTTTTTGAACATTTTCGCCTAGCTCAGTTGATTTCTTAGTGGCATATATACTTTTTCAAAAACCTTATAAAGTAACTTATTCTTGGTAATTTATCAGGCTGCAGCAACTGCCGCTGCTATGGCAAAGAAGTATGGAGCTGATATAACAGTTGTTGGTACGTATATTGATGTCCCAGATGTTGGGTGCTATTGGTTCTTTCAAAAGCTAAACTACAGAGATGACTTTCTTGGTACAGAAACTTTTAGTGGTAGATTTCAAGGAATCTAGGTCTTTATGGTCTTTGCAGTTATTGATGAAAAGGAGAAAGAAGCACACCCTGAGCATGAGACCCAACTATCGAGCATCCGGTGGCATTTATCTGAAGGTGTGTATTTACTATTTCTTTATCTGTATTTATTTAAAAAGCATAAACCAGTTGATGGATTGTGATTTAAAAGTGCAAGCTAGATGGGTGCACTAGACTTGCAAGGCAACTGGCATTTTGCATGCAAGTCTGTAACAGGATAATTTTGGGGAACTTTCAGTATGTGGCTTGTACATGAGACGGATGTTTCAATCTTATTATGATATGGTTATCTCATTATTCTGCTGTGGAGATCCGGTTATGTGAGTCTGCAATTGGTTGTTTACATTTGAGTTGGTCACAACATCCTAGTATGTTGAGATTGGAAAGTTGAAACATGTTCTGTTTGCTTATATGTTGTATATGCTGCATAACTGTTTTGGCTGCATAACTGTTTTGGTCTGCGTCTCATAATACTAACGACTATGAATTAGTTCCTCATCCTTAGTTTTACATGTCATTTGGTATATTTGCTGATTGATATTCGCAAACATTTGCATAGGTGGATATCAGGAATTCAAGTTGTTAGAGAGGCTAGGTGAAGGAAGCCAGCCAACAGCCATTATTGGGGAAATTGCTGATGACATGAACTTGGATATGGTAATTATGAGCATGGAAGCTATCCATTCCAAGCATGTCGATGCAAACCTTCTCGCAGAGTTCATCCCTTGTCCTGTATTGCTTTTGCCCCTTTGAAGAAGAAATGTATCTGAAAAGCCAGTGGTGCTTAATTTTAGGATCAAGGATATTAGCATTAACTAACTTGAAACTTATTACTATCTTCATCGATCAGGTCTCCTATATTTTGACCTTTTAATTACATTCTCTGCTTCATTGACCATAAAGACAAGTTTTAGATTTGTGATGACTGGTACCAGAATGAAAAAAGGAAGCTGGTTCACTGCAACTTAATCGTGAGAAGACATAGATGTCGTCTACTTTTTAGGTGTTAGTCTTGCTCAGCTTGATACTGGTGCATTACGTTTTAACTCGTATCTTGGCTTTATTTCTTGATACTGATATCATCATACAAATGAAGAATTAGCTAACCACAACGAAAAACTTGTTTCTAGATTAATGGTGTGATTATCATGCTTTATTGTTAAATCAATGGATCAGCTGTGCCTATAAATTGTGAATTATCATGCTTGACTACTTGTGAATTTTAGTTAGTATTTGCTGTCTAAATTGATAATAATGTAATATCTAATGTTGGTGCTGCCGTGCTGGATTGCTGGTACATCACGTTTGATTCATATCTTGACTTATTTCCTGATGCTGTTCTATCTGTCAGTGAGCAATTAGGCTGCTCACCGCAAGAATTTCGGTTTTGTTAGTAATGGCGTGCTCTGCCATCTTCAAGACCCTCTATCCCCAAAAAGACTATTTCACTCCCCAACTGTTTATCCGACCCCCTTTCCTTAGCGGTTCCAAGTAATTTGAGTTCTCATCATTTCTAGGTACTGCGGAACTAATTAGAACTTAGAACTGAAGAAAAATCCAGAAAACATTGATAGATCCAAATTGAGTTTGATATTTTACACGCCACACAAATTGAGGGACAACAGAAGGAATTCAAGGCCACACAAGAATGATTATCACTACTTTAGTTCTACCATTATGCTGGATAGATAGCATTATTAATGGTTAGACTTAATTCAAATTGGGTTCGCTGTAGTAGGAGTTCAAAGCTGCTTTGGCTGCGTGAGCTCGAAGAACTTGTTGGTGATAGATATATGCAACCATTGCTCCCACAAGGGGTCCGACCCAGAAGATCCACTACAAAAACAGATTAGGAAATGTATGAGATTGATTAGCTCTAATGAACCTTAATTAAAAGACTAGTTAGGTAGGTTGATTTAGAATTATCATACGTGGTCATCCCAAGCTGTTTTATCGTTGTAAATGACAGCAGCTCCAAAACTCCTAGCAGGATTGATGCCAGTGCCAGTGATGGGAATGGTGGCTAGGTGAACCATAAACACTGAGAATCCAATTGGCAATGGTGCTAGTACCTGTGGACAAACAACGAATCAAAAAAATTATTTTTAGTAAGAATCAAACGTAGGGGTAAGGTTTGTGTACATCCTAATTGGGAATGTTGTTGTTTGTTGTATTACATTAGTCTTAATCTTGGTAATTAGTGCTCCTGCAGTCCTAAAAGACAACAGAGGTTGATGAATTTATTTATTTTCCCAGGACATTCATTAGTTTTCCGATCCAATTCGCAATCCACATGCATCTCTTAACCTAATGTTTCTATTCTTGACTTATAGGTGAACCATAAACACTGAGAATCCAATTGTTGTTGGACAAACAACGAATCAAAAAAATTATTTTTTAAGAATATTAAGGTTTGTGTACAATTGGGAATGTTGTTGTTTGTTGTATTACATTAGTCTTAATCTTGGTAATTAGTGCTCCTGCAGTCCTAAAAGACAACAGAGGTTGATGAATTTATTTATTTTCCCAGGACATTCATTAGTTTTCCGATCCAATTCGCAATCCACATGCATCTCTTAACCTAATGTTTCTATTCTTGACTTACGGTTGTTCGTATTACTATAGTTTTACAGTTTTTAATGCGATGAATGGATTCAAAGTTACATGCTGGATAGTTTAAAGAATTTTTTTCATCAGTGTAAATTACTATAGTATTATTTCTATTTTACCAATCAATACTTATTACGAACAGTTACATATTGTGGCTTTTTTGTTTTGGTTACTGATATGCGTTAAAAAACTAATTATAACGGTGATGTCTGTATCGGTTGGTGCCCAACTCGACGCATATTTATTGTCTTTCATCAACACAGTTATCGGGTAATTCTAGCGACCAAAACTTAGCCAGATTAAAAAAGAAATCACATAATGTGTGTTGTTTTTATTAGGATTTAATCTTATTCTCCCAAAACTGTACACGCTTTACTAATTACTAGTCTACTCTGTCGGCTCCAAAATGAGTAAATATTTCTTGATGTGTATACACTTTTGAACATTTTATAAATTGCGCAAAAGTACCAAACAACTTAAAATTGTACACCCCTTATTAATTACTAGTACATTCTGTCTGGTCCAAAATGAGTACATATTTTTCTTGTCGTGTATATATATATACTTTTAAACATTCTATAAATTGCCAAAAGAATCAAACAACATTCTAAAAAAAAAGGTGGAAATATTACAAAATAGATTAAAGTTATACAGGCTTACATAAATAAATTTTACATAATCAATGTAATTTAATTAACTATGATAGGTTATTACTCCCTATGTTCCTATTTATGTTATAATCACAATAATATTAAGAAAGAAATAAAGGCTTTTGAGAGTTGAGACTTATGGTCCTAATATATCATTGTATTTGTGTGGCTATCAAAAAAACTTAACTTATGGCATTAAACATATCATAACATTAGTGTGGTTATAAAATTTCTCGTTAAGATATACAAGTATAAATCTAATTGTTTCCAAATTAAAAAATGTATCATATTTTTTTATAAATTAAAGAATAAAGTATCATATAAATTGAAACAGATAAATACTTTATATTTAGGGGAAACTCACCTAAATGTACCCTTCGGTCAACTGGTTTACCGACAAGGGCGAAGTATACACTACCTATACACTACCAGTGAATTGTATATAGGTATGTACTCCCTCCATCCCATAATAAGTGTCATCTTAGCTAAAAAAAATTATCCCATAATAAGTGTCACCTTAGAAAACCAAGACATAAATTGGCTAGCTTTTTTCAACTCTACCCTTCGACAAAAACTGCCAAGTTAAAGTAACATCTAAATGATGATCGGAAAAGCAACATTGTAACTTGATATTGTTGGATTCTGAATGACTATCAAGAGGAAAAAAATAATTTATTTTTATTAAATGGGGTAATTTAATAAAACTTCATGACATTGCATTATTGGTTTCTTAATATGCGTGTTTTTTGTTAAGATGACACTTATTAGTTATTATGGGACGGAGGGAGTATATTATATATATATATATATATAAAGTATATACTTGTATATATTTTATAAATTAGATGGTCGAATGGTATTTGATTAGAGTATTATTTTCTGTTGGTGTGCAAAAAACTTAAAATTTGTGGGTAAATTAAAATAGGGAAGAGACTTACGGGGATGTGGGAATCACGTGCTTTGCTTTTGGCGTCGGTAGCGGAGAATACGGTATACATTAGTACGAAAGTGCCAACGATCTCAGCACCCAATGCTACGCCCCTTGAGTAGCCATCTGCGACGGTATTAGCACCGCCGCCCTGCCTGTTATAGTCATGCTTCATCAACCCTTTAACTATACCCACGCCGCATACGGCTCCTAAGCATTGCACCACCATGTACGCCACTGCTCTTATTAATGACACCTTCCTTGCTAGTAATAGCCCAAATGTCACTGCTGGATTTATATGCCCACCTATACAGCGTTAATTAACCACAAAGCATATTAGTGATAAATTGTTGTCAATGTTACTCCCTTCAAAATAAGTGGTGTTTTTACTTTTTTATTTTGTTTCAAAATATGTGGTGTTTCACATAATCAATAAGGCATTAATGTTGTTCTTCCAATTTTACTCTTATTTAAATAAAGAGAGTTTTAAATAACCGAGAAACAATAAAGAGCTATTAAAAAAAAATAAGATAGTATTTACTAAGGATAAGTTAATAAAAATACATCTCACTTTCTAGTAAGGAACAGTTTTCTTAATGAGTGTGCCCAACTAAAAATACCACTTATAGTGTTTATGATCATGTTTACTCTACGGTTGAAGATGGTACTGTGAGTTCTTTTTTAGTCGCATTTAATTCTACCAATCTTTTGTTAGTACAGCAAGATATTTTGGACAAAATATGTCTATTGTGGTCCTGTACATGGAGGTAGAATTTATGAACTTTTAATGAAAATTTGTCCGCTTGATGTGTTGGCTCCACAGAGAAAAACTTCACAGTTATCACATCTACAAGTGTGAACGTAAAGTGCTTCATATGAGAATCAATTAGGTTTATCTTCAAAACACTAAACAACTTCTAATGAGAATTAATTAGGCTTATCTTCAAAACACTCAAAACTCTGTGTTAGTCTTCGTGGTTCCCTGCAAAGTTAGCTTTCCGGTGAAAAAAATATCTTTTCCAGTAAGAGTTATTCCGTGGAAAACAAGGTTTCTCTGTTGGATCCAAAGCTTAACAGTTATCATATCTACAAGCGTGAACTTAAGCTACCTCTTATCAGAACTAATTAGGCTTTTCTTCAAAACACTCAAAAATCTGTGTTTACTGAAAAAAAAAATTAACTTCGTGGTCCTGATCAAGTAAGCTTTCCGGTGAAAAAAATATCTTTTGCAGTTAGAGTTACTCCGTAGAAAACAAGGTACTATAAAGTTAAGTGCTTTTGTTGATATTAAATTATATAAAAAAACAAAAATTATTGCAGATGAATTTCGCTAAGTTGAGGGTCCATTTGAGAAATTTACGCTGTGTTTATCATGTTAATACTCTATAAGAAGGTTATTTTTCAATCTGTGACTTGCTAAGTATACTGGAAGGCAAAAGAAACTTCTAATTCTTATATCTATTGGAGTATTTAACAACACGCAAAGCAATGGAGATTTGACAAAGTATGCAAATATTGAACTTGAACTTACCACAAGACACCCTCTTCAAAGTTTAAACCTCAAAACTTACAATTCTGTGGTTAAGATTTTTAACTACCATGTTGTTTCACACCGTGGCAGAGACACTCTCCTGCTGGAAGTATCATTCAACACCGTTGTGGATGTCAGCGGTTCGAGTCCGCTTATCTCGCGAACTTAGCAGATATATACAAAGTTTTATGATAGCACTTAACCTTTTTTATTCAGCAGTTCGATCTTTGATTTACCATTCATGGTGATTGATAAGATCCATTCATTTAGCAGCACCTTAGGATGGAATATAATAGCCTTAAAAGTGAATAGTGAGGTTCAAGCGATCGAGTAAACACTACGGTGGATACCAAAACACCCATAGAAGAGGAAGGGTATGGTAGTCATCAAAATACTTCGGGAGTTAAAAATAAGCATAGATCGGGCAACCTTTCAGACTGATGCGGAGTCCATGAGCAGGCAAAACAACACCACTTTTTGAAAAAGGTTCACAATTATATATGTAATTTTTTTTAACGAACATTAATGTATACACTCATAATAGACCGGCACTTCTTGAATTGTAAGGTCACATATAAGTTGAAATGTAAAATAGAGAAAGCAAACATGAGCTAGAGATGAAAGTGAGTACCAGAAATCCCGGCAGTGCAATAGACAAGAACAAAAATCATGCCACCAAAAGCCCATGCAATACCAAGAAGTCCGACGCCCTCGCATGGACCAACTTGTTTCTTGTGGCCAATAACAGTAGCAACGCTAATGTAGAGGAAAAGAAGCGTTGCAATAAATTCAGCAATCAGAGCTCTGTAAAAAGACCAATTCGTCACCTCTGCTATATCAAACAGCGGAGCTGGTGGTGGTTCCACATAATCTTTCGCCATATCGCAGTTCTGTTTTAGATGTGGTGTAGTGAAGGAGAGTGATGGCTACCTGGTATTTAATTGAATATAGCAGCTAGCTAGCAGCGAAAATGAAAGGTGCAAGAAAGGTTGTGTGGTTACAAGTTAAAAGGAGTGAATAAGTCGACGCAATCAAAAGGCAACAACACATGCAATCCCTATTTGGACACTATGGCAAGAATGAACATTTACGTAAGATCCAAAGTTCCAGTGTGACGTTAATTTGTACCAAATTGGCTCTACGATAACATGATTATATAGGAATACAAATCCTCTGTTGGGAGGGAGGGTAGCGTATGTGGTCCGGGATGTACCTGGTCCGATGTAAAAGACACTAACAACCTGCTAAAGTGATTGAAATTTATAGTCTGTTTGGTCATGCTTCTAAAAACAGCTTATTTAAAAAAATATTTTTTTTAAAAGATTTTTTCAAAAGGAAAAAAAGAAAATAATCTACTTTGGAAAAAATTTAAAATATCTCCGAACTTATTTTGGGTCAAAAATACCCTCCCATCCTTAAAGTTTTCAAATATACCCACGACTCGACGGAAATTATTCGCCAAAATAACCCGAAATCATTCTTTAAACTGCTCCATCATTTAAACCCGACTAAATAATAATATAAGATCCCCTTATTCCCCTAATACGTAGGTATGAAGCTTGAGAGAATTGGGAATAAGGGGATCTTATAGGTTATTATTTGGTTAGGTGGGTTTAAATGATGCGGTTTAAATAATGATTTTGGGTTATTTTGGCGGATAATTTCCATCAAGGCAGGGGTATATTTGAAAACTTTAAGGACGAGAGGGGTATTTTTGACCCAAAATAAGTTTGGAGGATATTTTTAGCCCTTTTTCCAAAGTAGAGGGGTATTTTTGACCCTTTTCCCTTTCAAAAAAATATTTTTGGCTAAAAGCAGTTTGTGTTTGGCCAATTAATTTAAAAAGTACTTTTGAGCAGCAATTAGTGTTTGCTCAAGCTTTTAAAAAGTGCTTCTATATGTATTTTTCTCAAAAGTACTTTTCAAAAAAGTGATTTTGGGCAAAAGCTATTTTTTGAATAAAAAGCTCAAGCTCTCACATTCCCCAAAAGTACTTATTTTCTCCCAAAAGCTTGGCCAAACACCTCACTTTTTTTAAAATAAGCACTTACTGAAAAAAGAAGTACTTTTGAGGAAAAAATAAGCTTGGTCAAACAGGCTATTAATCTCAAACTAATAGGTATCGACTATAAAGATTCTTTTTTCATTGAGTCTTATTTTTCATTAGGCTTGCATGTATATATTCAAGAGATTTTAGGTTTTTAGAAACGATTTTCTTTCTTGTGATTTTAGACAACATTCAGTTATTATAATTTCACACTTATAGTTATAAATCATTTTGTGCATCTAGAAGGCAACGTCATTTAACGATAGTGATCGTCTCTCACATTAGCTTCGTTATGGTACTATATAAATGTATTTTAGGCCCCGTTTGGACATGGTTTCAAACCATGTTTGGATATGCAATCTAGATATTTTAAGTTGTATTTTCTCTTATAGACAGAAATAACCCACAAATTGTGAAAAATATCAAAACATTCTCAATTCTTATACAATCTTACCAAATGAACAAGTCATAGTTCATAACAAAATTAGTACACTACTAGAAGACCTTTCTAAAAAATACAACATCAATTAATCAAACTTTAGTTCAATAAAACGAAAATTTAACATGAATAGTAATGTAACTACTTTCTTTAATATAATCCTCCCACATAAATTAAAGGTTGGTAGACATAAGTAAAGGTTGGTGGAAGTTAATGAGATTGGTAAATGATTGATGGGGTAATTGTTAAAAATATCTACCAACTTATGGGTCTTTTTTTATAAAATATAAACTTATGGGCTAAATTTTATATTTAAAGAAGTTCAAACCATGGTTTCAAATCCTAAATCATGCCTTTTTAGATGATTTGGGGTTTGAAACCATGAGTGAAAACGCATTTTCAAATCTTTGAATTGGGGTCATGACTCATGGTTTCAAACCTAATATTTGAGCTTGTTGAACCAATTCGGTATATTACATATTTACCTTTCTTTTCCATATGACTACAAAATTTCTAAAAATGTGAGTACTCCCACTCCCCTCCCAAATTCTTTTAAGGAAAATATAGTTGTACGCCCCAATGAAAAGATTTTGTCCCACACACGCTAGCGGATCTAGCACATATCATGCGAGTTCACGGAACTCAGTAACTTTTGTACAAACCTTGTATGTATATCTACTAAAAATCAATGAAATCACTGTGAAGGTTATTGTTATATATATATATATTAACTTAAGATCGCATTAGAAATCCGTAAAATTAAAATTCTGGATCCGTCTCTGCCTATTGATTCTTTTCTACAATTAGAAAACTATTCTATTCTATTCTTTTCTTCAATTAGGAAACTATTCTATTTTTGTCGCTACGATAAAAGAGTGTTCAAATTGGCATAGGCTATATAGATTTTTTTCCATTGTGCCTTATTTTTCGTTAGGCCTACATGTATTATATCCTTGAAGATGACTTTCGTCCTTTTGATTTTAGACGACGTTCCATCATTGTAACATCTAGCTAGAAGTCTGACGCCATGTAACCGTAGTGATAGTCTCTCACGTTATTAGCTTCATTATATTACAGTACTTTAGAAATCCATTTTAATACTTGATCTTGTTGAACCAATTTTGCATCACATATGTACCTTTCTTTTACATACGTCCACTAAATTTCTAAAACGTTATATAAAAATTATGAGTACTCCCACTCCCCTCCCAAATTCTTTTAAGGAAAATAGTTATACACTTCATTCAAAAATATTTTGTAGCTCCACGGATTCTTTTCCTCAACTAGAAGACTATTCCATTTTTGTCACTATGAGAAAAGGGTATTCATGCATTCATATATAATAGGTATCAACTAATAGGTATAGCCTATATAGTTTCTTTTTTCATTGTGTTCTATTTTTTGTTAGGTCTACATGTACTCCAAGAGATTTTATATGTCTTTGGAGACGACTTCAATTCCTTCCTTGTAATTTTAGAGGATGTTCAATCATTGTAATTTCACATATATAGATCCATCCGTGCATCTAACTAGACGTCGACGTCATATAACCGTAGTGATCGTGTCTCATATTAGCTTCATTAATTATATTGATGTACTTTATAAATCTATTTTAATATTTGAGCTTGTTGAACCAGTTTTGTATATCACATATTTACCTTTCTTTTCCATATGATTACTAAAATTTCTTAACAAATTACATGGAAAATACGAGTACTCCACCTCCCCTCCCAAATTCTTTTCAAGAAAAATAGTTGTACACCCCATTGAAAAAGTTTTTGCGGACCCACGGATTGTTTTCCTCAAGTAGAAGACTATTCTATTTTTATCACTACGATAAAAGGGTTTTCAAGCTGGTATATGTAGGTATGGACTAATAGGTATGCTTATACATATATATTTTTCATTGTGCCCTATTTTTCGTTAGGTCTGCATGTATTTCAAGAGATTTTAAGTCTTTGAAGACGCCTTCCTTTCTTGTGATGTTAGACAACTTTCGGTGATTATAATTTCACACTTACTCAGGTGCATCTATAAGTCGACATCATATAGTCTCAAAAATATGAGTACTGCCCCTCCCCTCCCAAATTCTTTTAAGGAAATTAGTTATACATTCCATTGAGAAAGGAATTTGCGGACCCACCGATTCTTTTCCTCAAATGTAAGATAATCTATTTTTGTTACTACGATAAATGGCTTTTCAAGCTGGCAGTGGCAGGCCTTATATATCCAGCATCTAATGTAATCACATCAACAAATTTGTTAACGTCAAGCTTGAAGCAAAATTCGAAAACCCATGTGGATGAACCAGCAACGTACATGTGAGGAATGACAAATAAAACTTAATTGAGGGCCTACATGTTTTAAAGGGGCCTGCAAGTTTGCACTAACAATGGAGAGAGGAAAGTTTTAAAGGGGCCTGCAAGTTTGTACTAACAATGGAGAGAGGAATATATGATACAAACACAAAATCTGAAAGAAACAAACATTTTAATGATGCTGTATTATACCTCTATGTAAAGTTGTTGGTGCACACACTTTTGTTTTTACAATTTCTCACAAAATTTTAATTGCTGCTTAAATCCAATTATAATCTCAAGTAAGAAAATAGGCCAAGAAAATAAAAAGGAGAATGCAAATTATCCTATTCATAATTCATTTGGTTAAAGGAACGATTTCGTTTCCGGAAATCAATCAAAATGTTCCCAAAAAATTGTTGGATTTGCCGAAAAATTTACTGTACTATAAATGGTTTCAGTCAGGACTAGAGCCAGGAATAGGCTTGAATATTACAGTAATTTTTACTTGTTTAGTTTTGTCCTTGTACTATCGACTAGGAGTAGCTTTAAGTAAAACAAGACTTGAGTACTTGACTCAGCCAGCTTTGATAACAATTATTGTACTACCGGGCCCCAGAAAATATCCAAACGTCTTGTAGTTGAAAACGAGTGATTTGCACAACTAAGATACTCCCGTATCATTATTTAACTTTGCTCTTGTTTAAATAAGTTTAACAAAAATAATTTGTGGGTGAATATTTGAAGCTCATGGGTCATAAGTCATAACTAGTGTCGGAATCAGAATTTTCAATGTATTATAGTATAATTATATTATGACAAATAAATATATCATTGTAATCATAATACTGTGTAATTACTAGGCTGCATAATTACTACCCTAGTAATTACACCAATTTCAATTACCGAGTGGCTTTCCAAAGAAACCCTAAGAGAATCTTTTTATTGTTTTCCTTTTTTCTTTACTAAGAGATTCAAAATATAAAAAATTATGTATGAATAAGCCAAAAGGCTTCCATATTACTATATATAATAAGTGACAATGTAGAGGGTGCTTGGCTAAGATTATAAGCTGGTCAAACCAGCTTATAAGCACCTTTCGGCTTATTTGCGTGTTTGGTAAAAATAAAAGTGCCTATAAGTCAAGTGCTTATAAGCTAAAATAAGCAATAAGCCATAAGTTAGTCTCCCCCAACTTATTATTTTTTAGCTTATAAGCACTTTTAATTTGACCAAGACTTTTACTATTTTATCTCCAATATTATTTTGTAATCTCTGAAATACCCTTAGCTTATAAGCACTTTTAGTTTGACCAAGACTTTTACTGCTATATCCCTAATATTATTTTATAATCCCTGAAATACCTTTACTCTAACAAAACTCCTAACCCTCTCCATCACGTCATTTCCTCACCCTACGTCTTTAAAAATTAAAACCCAACAACTCGTGATTTGATTGCTCGGAATTTTTATCACCGTTGAATATTTTAATTTAAGTAGCAACAAACAAAATTTCATTAATTGCGTATGCGTTTCTTCTATTCAAATATTTTGTGTACTATTTGAGTATGTTATCCTAAGGAATTTTAGTATAATTATTAAGTATTTTGTTAAAGCTTATGATTGTAGTTTTGCTTATCATAAAATAATTTATATTCATAAGAAATAATTTTATCTAATCAATTTTATATTAAAAATAATGAAGCATAAATTATTTTGTATTTAAATTAATTTGGAATTTATGTTCTTATTAGTATAAACAACTTTAAGGGTATTTAAGTCATTCTAACAGAAGAAATGCTTATCAAGACTGTTTTGCCAAACACTTCAGCAACTTATTAGTATTTGTTTCAGCAATTTTATCCAAACGCGTAACTACTTATTTATTAAATTAGCTTCAGCACTTAAAAATACTTATCAGCACTTAATGCTTATCAGCACTTAATGCTTATCAGCTACTTTAAATCAGCTAAGCCAAACGGGCACGTAATGGGTTTCGTAGGCCTTAGTTAGTTCTCAACTTTTTTTGGGGAGCTTGCTAACCAAATGGTTTGCACTTTTAATTTTGCCCTTGTATTTGATATTTATTGCATATATGCCAAAGTATATTTTTAATAAATCGAGACACTTCCAAATCTATTTTGGTAATACATGGTCCCTCAAATTAAATTTTTGCATGTGGATATGTACTTTTTCTATCCTATAATTTTACCCCTACTTTATTTCTTTATTACTTAGATTGTCACATTCAAGTGGAAAAATATAACAAAATTGAAATCCTTTAAAATGCTTCAAAAGTTGTCTAAAATGATGATGTCATATCTAACAGGAACAATTGTGACAAAGATAAGAAAATACAATAATTTTAAAGAACTCATTTACTATTGAAAAAGTACTCTGTAGATAGTATTTTCACTGGATAAATTTTAAAATTACTATTAAATTTCCCATGCTCTTATTCATTAATGATATTTAATTTGTATTTTAGAAATACAAATTTATGTATTATATCTTAACACAATTTTACAAAATTATTAGTTATGTCGTCGCATTGAGACATGATTAAATTATTTAAATTTAGTCGATCCTAACTTATTTGAGATAAATAGCATAAGGTTATTATGACGTAAATTTTACAAAATAATATTCCTCTAATACTAAGAAAAACCAAAAGAAACACCATTTCCTCGCATGCATTTTTCGAAAGGAAAAGAAAGTTTAAATTAAGAAAAACATTTATTATTTGATATTTTTAATATATTATTTAATTAGAATTAGCATCTATTAAAATAAGTTAAGAGTTAAATTTTTTTAATTTTTTGTTTTATCTTTAGTTATAGTTAAGTTCGCTAAATGTCTCAATGAAAGAATAAATATAGTGTGTATAGATGTATTTAGACCTAGGCTTTAACCATCATATTTTACTAGCATAAGTCGATGAAATTAAGCTGCTAATCAATACATACCAAAACATCTATTTTTATCTTAAACTAAATATTATAGGTTAACAAATTCATAAAATGCTAAAATGTCTTTTCAGCTTACAATTACAGTTAGTTTGAAATTGTTTTACATACTTCAAATTATGTTAGTTTACAAACATTAAGTTATATGTGCCTCTTTAATACTTATTTTTACGCAATACTTGCTTCCTCATAAACAATTCTTTTAGTAAGTTATCTAAGGAGCCGTTTGGACATGAGATTTTTTTTTTTTTTGGACATGAGATGAAATCATGTTGGACATGTAATTTGGATTTCTTAAGTTGTATTTTTTCTTATAGACATAAAAACCCCACAAGTTGTGAAAATCATCAAAACTTTCCCAATTCTTATACAATCTTACCAAATGAGCAAGTCATAGTTCATAACAAAATCAATACGCTACTAGAAGGCCTTTCTAAAAAAATACAACATCAATTGATCAAATTTTAGTTCAATAAAAAGGAAAATTTAACATGAATAGTAATGTAACTACTCTTTAATATAATCCTCCCACATTGTACGAACAATTTCTTCACGCCAAGCATGCATTTCCCGATCAAATGACCGAGAAGAAGAACCAACATTGTTAGATTTAAAAATTTATGGGTCTTTTTTTACAAAATATAAACTTATGAGTCAAGTTTTACATTTAAAAATTTGAAATCGTGTTTTGAAATCGCAAATCATGCCTTGTTGATTTGAGATTTCATCTCATGAGATGAAATCGCATGTCCAAACGCCTACTAATTATGTGACCAACTTAAATAATTAACAATACATAATTAAAAAAGCAACCATATTAAAGGAGTTGTCCAAAAAAGAACGCAACACAAATTAGTTTTTTCTAATTAAAATTTTTATGAGTACTCTTTACCTTGACTTTGGGCCCGGGCTCAGCACGGGCTTTCATGAACTAGTCTACTATATAAATACATAAGTAATTATGACCTTATTAGACAATATAATTTTTCGATAAAGTGGGTTCGAAGCTTGCGGTACCCTAGCTCCGTGGACATTTTGACTTTTATTTACACTCAAGCAACTTATGTGGACATATCACGGTACTGATCTGATTCAAAATTTCAATTTTTGTTATTCGATAAGGTGAAACTGTGATTTGACATGCATTTCCCTTGAGAAAATGTTTGAAATTTTTTTTTTGAATCAATGTTTGAAAATTGACATAATATATAAAAGAGTTTTCAGGTGGTCACTCAATTAATGATAGTTCTCTTAGAAACTCAATTTTTTTTTATTTTATAACTGAAAAATCACTCAACTATTGTCATTTTACCTACAAATTCACCCAATCAATTTAGGTCATTTCTCCACTAGATTTACGTGAAATTTTTATTTGAAGCTGAACTTTAAAAATATAAAAATTACCAATTTTAATCATTTTATTGACCCGTGCTCACTTGGCCTGACCCGTTAAAACAATATCGGTCAAATATACATATAGTGCAGGACCTTTTTAATTTACACTCATCTCTCTTATAGATTAGTGAACTGAATTAAACTAATCCATTCAACAAATGAGAAGATGATTTTAGCAGATCAATTATTTACATTTCATTGACTTTGAAATTTGAATTGCTTACAAATCTATGACACACGATTAATACATATAGAAATCTCCAAATGTCTAAGTCCTTATTGAATAAACAAAAATTGAACTTTTCAACCAGATGAACACCATGATATAGTATGTCCACATAAGTTGCTTGACAAGTTGAACTCATATATCAAAAGAGAGAGAGACTTATTGATAATTAACATTTGTCGTACTAGTTCAATGAACCTGAAATTGCCAATTCTTAATTCAAGAAGAAAGCTCTCAACCTAAACGACTCAAACTGAACTGAATTAATTAATCTATCAACCAAGCTTAAAAGAAAGCTAAAACTTTCAGTAAATCGCTTTTCTTATTGGAGAGATGAGTGTAAAATAAATAAATAAAACGGTCTTGCATTACATATAGTTGAACCATATAGTCTTAACGGAACGGCCAAGTGGAGCAAGTCAATAAAATGAGTAGCTTTTTATTTTTTAAAGTTGACTTAAAACAAAAATTCTATGTCAGCAAATCCAATGAAAAAATCACCTTAGTTGAGTGACTTTGTAGGCGAAATATCAACAATGAAGTAATTTTTTAGTTATAAAACAAAGAAAAGGACTTTCTAAGAAAACTACCATTAATTGAGTGGCCATCTACTCCAAACAAACTTTTAAAAAGAAAAAACTAGAAAAAGAAGATATCAAAAGAAATTAGTCTAAATGGGCTCTAAATTTGCAAACTTTCTTCGAACAAAGCCCAAAGGCCACATCAATGTTGGACCAATTTCTGAGCATTTTTTTGGGCGGATTGTCCTTCAAAGGCACTGGTCTTTAATTTTGGTCCCTCAAATTGGTGGTCTTTAATTTTTATTCTTCGCCTAATATCCCGAGATTAAAAAAAAAAAAAAATCGCAAGGCAGAGGTTTGAATTCGCAAGGTGCAAAATTCTACCTCAAGGTAGAGATTTGAAACTCTACCTGAGGTAGACTGCCTTGCTATTTTATTTTATTTTATTTTATTTTTAATTTTTTACTGAGCGGGAATTCAAACCCGAAACCAACAAATTTTTGGCGAAGGATAAAAATTAAAGACCACCAATTTGAGGGAAAAAATTAAAGACCACTGCCTTTGAAGGTTAATCGTGCAAATGACCCATTTGTGAGTACATCCGGAAAAATTGGGCCACATTTTGCTAGTTCAAATCAAGGTACTGGAAGTTAAGTTACATTTATTGCGCGGATTGGCCTTCAAAGGCATTGGTGTTTAATTTTTGGGGAAAGATCACGCATGTCCCCTTAAACCAAAATAATTATCCATTCATATCCCCATTATTTTCTTACCCCCAGAAAAAAATTGAAAGTATTTACCTTAAATGTCCCCCAATTATAATACCAACATGATATATATAATGAGATGGTATTATGAAGATGTTTAGTCCTCCATGATACCAACATGGTATATAAATATGGTATATAAATATACTGAGATGGTATCATGAAATATGCTTCAGACCTTCTCTTAGGGTTTGTTCAGTATGAAGGAAAACATTTTCTGAAGGAAAACAAGTTCCTCAAAAATTGAGAAAATGACTTCCCTAATCAAAGTAGAGAAAATAAGTTCACAATCTGCATTCCACCAACCACCCTACCACCACCTCAACCACCAAATCCCAACAACTCCTACAACCCCACGCACCCTCCCTCACCTACCACCCACACCCTTACCTTCCCCCTACCCCCACCCCTCTATTTTTTTTTGTTTTTTTGGTTTTCTACATCTCTCATCCCCCTCCTCCCAACCCCTCCAAAAGATATTATTTTTTCTTAAAAATAGGTTTTAATTTTTTTTATTTTATTGTTTACACAACCCACCCCCCGATCCCCGCCCCCAACACCCCAATACCCCCTCAAAAAACGTTTTGGAAAGCTTTTTTTTTTTTTGGTTTTCTACGACCTCCCTCCCCCCCCCCCACCCCGATCCCTCATCCCAACACCCACAATTTTTTTTTTTTAAAAAAAAGGGAAAATACATAAAAAACCCCTCAACGTATACTCGGATTAATTATAACGCACCCAACCTTTGCGGGCGACCTATTACCCCCCTGGCCTTATTTTTTCTGTATTTTTGTACCTTTTTTGGCTGATGTGGCAAAAAAAAAAAATTAATAGCAAGTGAAAGCAGTAAAAAAATTTTTTATATTTTAATAAAAATTTATTTTTAAAATTTTATTTATATTTTATCCTCTCACCCACCCCCACCCTCCCTTTCTTCCACATTTCAATTGTTAAAGCTACTAATTGCAATTTATTTTTCTATTTCTTCTTCTTTCTCCTTTTTCTCTTTCTTCTTCTTTCTCCTTAACCACCCCCACTGCCGCCGCCGCCGCCGCCACACCGCCGCCACCGATGCCGCCATGATTGAACATAGCCCAGAAAGGAAGAAATTGCACAGTTTGTCCTTGAAATGGCAATTTCTTCAAATGGGTGTCAATGGCAGTTTCTTCAAATGGGTGGGGCAAGAGGAATGGATTGGGGGGGGGGCCAGAACAACAGTAGAAAACACTAGATATGTTAGCCCAAAATAATTGGAGTACTTCGTTTCTACATCAATACTTGTGATCCAAATCTTTAGTGAGATTTCAGACCAATATGAAAATGGGTCTGACCCATTAAAACATAATGCCATTTCGGTGGAGGATATATTTTGGTGTTTCATTTGCCTTCAAATGAATGTGTGTGTTAATGGAGGAAGAAAATGGGTTGAATGTGTATGTGTTAATGGAGGAAAAAAAATGGGTTGAATGTGTGTTGTTAATGGAGGAAGAAAATGGGTTGAATGTGTATGTGTTAATGGAGGAAGAAAATGGGTTGAATGTGTGTGTTAATGGAGGAAGAAAATGGGTTGAATGCGTGTGTGTTAATGGAGGAAGAAAATGGGTTGAATGTGTGTTGTTAATGGAGGAAGAAAATGGGTTGAATGTGTGTGTGTTAATGGAGGAAGAAAATGGGTTGATGGATTTCTTGAAATGAAGAAGAAGAAGAAGAAGGGTTTAGTGATGAAGAAGACAAAATTAATGGTTAATTAGTGTAAATATAATTAATAAAGAAAAAATAAAAGAAAAATCAAAGGAAAAAAAGAAAGGAAAAGTGGCAGTGACGTGGCAGTGTCATGGCAGTGACGTGGCACCAATGTGGCGGAGAGTTACACACTCTCAACGTGGCAATCGGGCATCAATTTTTTTTTTTTGCCACGTCACCAAAAAAGGGTACAAAAATACAGAAAAAATAAGTCCAGGGGGGTAATAGGTCGCCCGCAAAGGTTGGGTGCGTCATAATTAATCCGAGTATACGTTGGGGGTTTTTATGTATTTTCCCTTTTTAAAAAAGAAAAAGTTTTTATTTTTTTATTTTGGTCTTCTACTACACCCCCGCCCCTCCAATTTTTTTTTTTTTCAAGAAGGTTAAATTTGGTGTGGGGTGGGTGGTGGGTTATAGTTGGAGTCCGGAACCAAAATGACCCAATAAAAGACCAAGTTAACCAAAATACCCCAAAAAAAGAATTGATACAAAAGTACCTTTAGCGCAGTAAAATACTGCGGTAAAGGATATTCCATCACTCCTTTAGCGCAGTAAAATACTGCGCTATTGGAGTCCCCTATTTTCCTCAAACAGACTCTTATTACATTTTCACACTTTTTTACGTACTTTAGCCGTATATTAATCATGCTTTGAGACTCCGGAACTTTAATATTTTATATAGAACCCTACTTATTTTTGTGCGATTACTAAGGTAGACTCAATACATCAAGGATATGCAGAAATTCGGATTGTCGTTTTAGTTGTTGAAAAGTGCTCGAAGTTCATTTTTGTTTGAATACTTATAGTCCTTAGCTTTACGTTATTTATGTTTTAGGGTTTCGTGTTATTTTTAAATTAATGTTAAACTTTATTTTGAATGTGTCACATTTTTTTTTATTATCAATTTAGGATGTGACACTTTATAAACAATAATAAAGACTAAGATAATATTTATAAATATAAATAAGAACGCTTTAAATATATAATATTTACTTAAACTGTACAAGATTATTGTATATACTAGTGGGTCCCACATGTAGTATGCTGGAGACTATCCTTAGGCCTAAGGCTCATACTATCCCCACCGCTCTCGCCATCGTCTCCATCGCCCTTTTTCCTCTTAATAACGGGGCGCTCCAAGTCATGATCATCTCTTCTTCCCCTCGCCCTTGCGCCCTTGACTACAACGTGTTTCTTCTTGGGATCTAGTCCCGCTGGCACGCTCAGACTCTCAGGCTGAGCTGGGTCTAGAAATTCGACCTGTTCCTTGTTGGGAGTTGCCACCGCAGGCGCCGAAGGATGAACCTGAAAAATATATAATAATTAGTACCATTTCTTATTTATATTGAATACAATGATGTTTGTTGAATAATCAAATCTGTGTATCGACGGGCTCCTGAGTAGGCTCATGAGGTGAGTGTGGTGCTGAATATGATGTAGTCTCCTGGAAGAGATGCTTTTCGAGGTCCAAATAAAGATGAAAAAAATTAAGTAAATATTCACCTTATATTGAATAAAATTGATTTTTAAGTAAAAAACTTACCTGTGGCTCGATGTCTCATGAGAAGACACCTCTGGCTCGGCAGGCTCATGAGTAGACTCCTGAGTGGGTCGCTCTTGTAAACTCATTGGCGTCGAACCCTGAAATATAAAAAATTATGAAATAATAAGTAACATATATATTTAAAATAAGTACTTTAAATAATCAAATATGTATTTTAAATATTCACCTTATATTGAATAAAATTGATTTTAATAAAAAGCTTACATGTGGCTCGACAATCACATGGGAAGACACCGCTGGCTCGGCAGGCCCATGACAAAACGCCTTAGTAGGTCGCTTTGGTGGACCCACTGGCGCCGAATCCTAAAATATAAAAAATTACAAAATAATAAGTAACATATATATTTAACATAAGTAATTTAAATGATCGAATAAGTATTTTAAATACTAACCGGGATTAAAAAGTCATCGAAACCAAGAATCCTGGGTCCATCTAAATTCCTCACAGGCCGCTCATCACCTAATGAAGCACGTAACGCCGCTCGATCGAAGTCATCACGCTCCTCCATGTACGTATTTTGGCTCGGCTGAAATGAAAACCTAGGTATCTCAGCAAGTAGGAGCGCCGGTGTAAATGTAGGTGATTGTCCAACTGAGCTATCACTGGCCTGGAATGGCTGCGGATGGACTAGAACGGGAACGACCTCTGGAATGGGAGCGGTCTCATCTGCCTCATCTACTAGATGGTGTCCTCCACCACCATCTAGTAGCAGCACCACGTCCTCTATGAGTACCGCGTCCTCTACGAGCAACGCGTCATCTGGAAGCACCGCGTCCAATAGACGCTAGGCATAGGCATCTGTAGAGGTACGCTAAAACAGCATCGCCCCAGCTGTAGTCTCCCAA
Organism: Lycium ferocissimum; assembly: GCF_029784015.1. Lineage (NCBI taxonomy): Eukaryota > Viridiplantae > Streptophyta > Magnoliopsida > Solanales > Solanaceae > Lycium > Lycium ferocissimum. Next base: position 59,467,806 of record NC_081343.1, read on the forward strand.
GCGGTCCAGATGCTCCAAGAAGACCAAATATCGTAAGCTGACATAGGCACCCAATGAGTTCAGAAACAAGATGCCCCCGAATATAATAAGCAGGTACATACGGGCATGACAATCAACAACGTCCTGCTGAGTGCCATCCTCAACAGGATCCTCTGCCAACAAATAAGTGCAGAGTGCATTAATCTGCACTCGAATCTGTCCCGACATCTGGCCCACGGCATCAGGCACGAAATGGGTGAGCCTAGTCAACTCTGTCACTCATGTGCTACTAGTAGGAGGCTCGTACCGAGTGTATAATGGGCCTCCATCTACCCGCAATCCAAACGGGACCTCCACATCCTGAAGTGTAATCGTGGCCTCACCGGTGCGAAGATGGAAGGTATGTGTCTCCGGCCTCCACCGCTCAACCATGGCCGTAATGAGAGGCCAATAATGTTGTACCCGACCATAGATACCGCCCCGAAACAATATCTCTAAGGCGCGGGAGTGGGAGGGTGCTCGCTTAAAAAAGCCCACGCTCTCTGCAGCCTATGGGGACGGAGCCTAGTCGATATCTCTATAGCACCAGTCCATAGTAACTCTGACCTATGATTGTCTTGCAAAGACAATACTGATCTATTATCGGGCCCCAGGTGAACAGCGGGCCAAGGGTGATCATCGAGCCCCAGGTGAACATTCGGATCCATGAAAGAGTCGGGTCTGTAGAAACTAAATTAGTCATTATTCTTGAAATTAAAGAGAAATTATATTAACTAATTAATCATTTATAGGGATATGTGAATTATATTGTATTATATCTTGTGAATAATTAACATGGGATAAACAATTTCACAAATAAATAAAGTAATAATGCCATAATTAACATAATATGAGATTACTATATTTTTTGTAACTAGTCTCTATGTACGTGCGTTGCACGAATATTTCTTGTCGATTATTATAATATTATTTATATTCTATTGATAAGCAACTTGAAAAAATAATATCTAATTATTATCTTGAATACAATATTTATTTTGAATGTATAAAAATCAAATATTTACTGCCTCGCACGATTCTGAATATTTGATTTGGTAATTTTGTTATCAATCTTTAGTAGATAGTCTTTTCCAAAAATTATTTTCACTCTCTAACCAAATATTGGAAGAAAATAATTATTTTTCAGAATAACTTTCGTCATATTAAATGTGCAGTAAATTTAATATGTGATAGTAAGGACACGGGGTTTTGAATTATGTGATGGCAAAGACTTTTAAGTTAATTAGTTTAGGAATCGAAATTCAGCAGTAGTATTTTTTTAGAACTCTATTTTGAATATGTGATATATTTTTAGTTGACCGAAATAGCCAACACAAATATGATAAAATTAGACTAAAAGAGTATATTCGTCGACCACATATTTTTCTAGAAACTTTCATTTTATCGTTGACATATCTATTTAAGAAATTCATAATAATTTTTATTTCCGTGAACATATATATTAAAAGAAGAACTTTAACTATTCTTTTTTAAGTTTAGTAGATAATCTTTTTTTTTATTTGGTATGTTACCTAGTTGACATAGAACAAAATTATCTAAATATTGTGTTCTTAACACAACTTCATCGATTCTCTCAAATTTAGGTTTAGTAGTTAATCTTTTTTGTTTAAATATGTTACCTAGTTGACATAGTATAAAATAGCGAACATATATATTCTCTCAAAAAACAATTCATAAAAATTAATAAAATATCAATTCATAATCAATAATTAACAACTAATTAATTAATAATTTCATATTTTACAAATAATAGTACATTACTATATTAACAACTCATAAACTATTAACAAATTAACAATTCATAAAAAATTAACAAATTAACATTTCATAAACATATAACAAATTAACAATTCATAAACGCATAACAAATTAACAATTCATAAACATTTAACATATTAATAATTTATAAACATTTAACAAATTAACAATTCATAAACATATAACAAATAATAAATTAGCCAAAAAAAAAAAGATGGAACAATAGCTTTTTTTGATTTTTTTTTTTCGAAATTCAAGAAGATTAAATGTTAAACATGCTTAGAATATAATGTATATAACAAAATAATAACAAAATTTCATAGTAGAAAACCTTAATCGAAGATTTTTTGTAAGTTGTTTAATCGAGTTGTATGTGCCTTTTTTTCAAAAATTTGAGCTTAGAATCTTGCTCAATCGACTAATATACCAAATAAGTCTAAACTTTCCTGACGAAAATTAATAGAAAACGACGTTTATGAAGTGGGGACCACCTTGAAATTGCCTCCAATGGCCTTTTTTTAAAAAAAAATTGACTGTGGAGGGACCTAATTAGGAACCCGATGGGTTTTTATGGGGACTCCTATTTACTGCCCTAAAGGAGAGATGGAATATCCTTTAGCGCAATATTTTACTGCGCTAAAGGTACTTTTGTACAAAAAAATTTTTTTAGGTATTTTTGTTCACTTGGTCTTTTATTGGGTCATTTTGGTTCCGGACTCGTTATAGTTGGGGGTGAGTGGTGGTAAGGTGGATAAGAAAAAAAAAAATCATTTTTTTTATAAAAGTTCAATAAAATATATGAAATAGAAAATTTGGGAGGGGATAGGTGGGTATGAGGATTGAATAGAGCGGTCGTGCGAGTGGGTGGGTGATGGTGTAGGGTAGGAGTGGGTGAAGATAAAGCGGTTGGAGGGTGGTATTTGGGTGGGGGTGGGATTTAGTTGAGGGTTAAAGGGTGGGTGCTTGGGATGGGTGGTGGGGGTAAGTAGGGTGTGGGGTCTGGGATTTGGTTAGGGGGAGGGTAGGTGGTGGGTGGTAGGGGTGTGGGGGTTGGTGTGGTATGAGGTGGTGGGGTTGGTGAGGCATGAGTGGTATTTTTCGAAAAATGTTTTCTACGAACCGACCGAACATGAGAAAATAAGTAAGAAATTCACTTATTTTTCAATACCCAACCGAACATGAGAAAATAAGTAGAAATTCACTTATTTTCCAAAAAAAAAAAAATCCAGGAAAACATTTTCCTTGAAAAATTATTTCCTCCAAACCGAACACACCCTTAGTCATCCATGATACTATCATGGTATATAAATATACTGAGACGGTATTATGAATGATCATATTCATTCATTAAAAATGACACACTTTTCTCGAAAAAAAAAAACTTTATGATACCATCATCTTATATACATATCTTTGTGATTTGTATCATGAGGGCTACTTGATCCTTTAATGAGACACCCCTCGGGATCATGATATCATCCTGGAATCTAAATTTCTTTGAGATAGTATAATGAAGGACTGATTGAGTCCTTCTCTTAGTTCTCTGATACCATTATGATATATAAATATACTGCCATGATATCATGGAGGAAGGGGTTTGAGCGAGGGGGGCACATCGGGTGATTAGTTTGGGCTAGGCAAAAGCGAAAATAATTTGGGAGAGGGCATGGGTGGGCAGTTAGTGATGTTTTCCCTTAATTTTAGTCCCTCAAATTATTGGTCTTTAATTTTTTCCCTTAGCTTAAAAAAATGACCGAAAATACCTTGAGGTTCCGGGTTCGAACCTCGCTCAGTCAAAAGTTAAAAAAAAAATGCAAGAATACAAACTCTAGCTTGCGATTTTTAAAAAAAAATTTTGACTGAGCGGGAATACGAATTCGAAACCCAAGGATTTTTAGGCGAAGGGCAAAAATTAAAAACCACTCCCGAATAAGGGCAATCGTGCGAATTGCCTATTAAGTAATCAGTACATGCTAATTGCACGGTTGTCCTTCAAATGGGCTGGTCTTTAATTTTTGTCCTTCAAAATCAAACTTAGTGGGGCATAAGTTCTTTTTGAGAGCTGACGTGAGTTGTGAATATTATAATGCGTAAATTATGCCTCTCTAAACATAAGTGCTATTCTGAAAGGCAAAAAATAAAGACCAACCCATTTGAAGGACAAAAATTAAAGACCACCGCAAAATAGGGACAAAAGTGCAAATGACCCAAGTGCTCCTATAATGTTGGGTTATTCGCACAAATGTCCCTATTTTAGGGTGGTCTTTAATTTTCAAATTTGTGGTCTTCAATTTTTGCCCTTCAGCACGTGGCATAAACTAAATTTTGGCCGGCATAGTTAGCAATTAGCTTTTGCATATGTAGCCTGAGATCCCACAAGTTATGTTGCACAAAACAAAACTTTCAATATTCAACATAAGCTGAAAAAAGCATGGCTTAGATTTGCGAGACAGAGTTAGCGTTTAGCTTCGACATTGTATTGTCACATTTACACAAGTTATGCCGGAAAAGGCAAAACTCAACATAATTTGAAAAATACTACAAAACTTTTGCCACATAACTTAATTCCTACATAACCTATGGCGAGTGGGGTGAAAGTTTAGTTTTCGGAGATAAAAATGTTACAGAACTTATGCCGAGCAAAGCATATCTGAATATTTTAATTAAATAAGCAGCAGGTGCAAAAATTAAAGACCATAGATATGAGGGGGGAAAATTAAAGACCAATCCATATGTAGGATTATCCGTGCAAAAAAATATACTACCTCCGTTTCAATTTATGTGAACCGATTACTATTTGGGGAGTGTTCGAGGTGGTTCTTTGACCATGTTTTTCTTATATTTTTCTAAATTATTTGAATTATACATTACGGCAAAGGGCCAAATATACCCTTGAACTATCGAAAAAGGGCCAAATATACCCCTCGTTATACTTTGGGTCCAAATATACCCCTGCCGTTATACTATTGGTTTAAATATACCCCTCCTCCGTTAAAGTTGTCTAAGGTGGACATCCAATCCTACGTGGCACTAATATTTGATGAGGTGGATTTCATGTGGCATGCCGCCTCATCACCCCTACCCCATTTTATCCCTCCATCTATTTGTTTCCATCACTAAAATTTCTGCCACCGTTACCGCCACCAAGAAGAAAACCTGATATGAGGATGGCATCCAAAACCTTGAAGGCCTATTCCTCATTGAGAGGCTTGGCCCGAGTGGGCCTAGTACAAACTTTGGTTTGAGTATCCAATACAGTTTGATTGGGCTTTGGAAACTCAGAATTCCGATAGGAAGTTGGCAAAGTTAGTTCTTGATATTTGGTTCTTGAACCCTCAGTTTTTCAATCGTCGACAAATCCAATACAGTATTTATAGCAAGATAACTCTTCTTTCTTCTGACCCAATAATCAACACATTTGAAGGGAATTCAGAAAGAATTTTGAGGATTCCATAAAGTTCTGATTTTTGTAATAGGTACAGGGTCGGCTGAAGCCTAAAGCCACCAAAGCAGTGGCTTTGGGCCCCAAATATATTAGGCCCCAAAATAATTTGTATTATATATATATTGTCATACCCTATTTTAACCGGGGTCAAAATAGTTTACAACATCCGGGTAATTCCGGGGTTATTTAAAGTTAAGGAGTCGCCACCTAATTAGTTATGGTGAATTATAACACCTAAAGTAATTAGAGTAATTATCTAAAGTTGATTTGTTTTTAAAGTCTACGAAACCAAAATTCTAGGTAAGGGTTCTACTAACCTAGAGGGAAGGTATTAGGCATCCTCTAAGTTCCATTAATAATGGTTAACCGGTCGGACTTATGATTAGTTAGGGAGATAATACTCAAAATACCCCCCAATGTTTGACCAAAATCCCAACTACACACCTAACATTTGCGGGGGTCCTATTACCCCCATGAACAAATTTTTTTCGGCATCAAAATGCCCCTTTTTCTTTGATGTGGCAAATTAATCGCTAACCCCCAAAATATTAAATGGCGGTTGTCCACACGCGCTCGGCCCACGTGCCACGTGTTTAATTTTGCCCCATTTTTTATTAATTTCCCCCTTTCCTCCATCCATCTACTCTTCTTCTTCTTCAAAAAAAAAATCTCTCAATTTTCCATACTTCATTTTTATTAAGGATCTGAAAACCCATACCCAATTCTCCTTCATCTTCATCAACATTATCATCATCATCATCATCTTCATTAGGAGTTGAAAAAAAAATCACACCAACTTGCTCAAATCTAATCCAAACAAACTCAAATGTGAAAGGAAGCTTTCTAACACCAAATAGAACAAAGTTCATCCATTAATTTGATTAAACAATCAAGAATTTAGAGAAACCCATTTGGTGTTCTTCATAGCTTTCTCCAAATTCTTAGCAATGGAGTTTAATTTTCTCCCCAAATCAACTCAAAGAATTAGTGCTTAAACAACTCCAACCAAGCAACAAGTAGCAACTCCAAACAAGCAACTTCCAATCGATTTTCTTTAACAAGATTAGATTTTTCATCCTTATTTTTTTCCGTATTTTTCCTTTTTCTTTCTTGATTTTTCATTTTTTTTCTTCGGATTTTCGTTTATGGTGGAAAGTTGTTCTTTAACAAGTTGTTCGGAATCATATGTGGATTTTCTTCAATTGAGATTTTCGTTTATAATGGATATTATTTTGACAACAAAAAATGGGGATGGATATTAAATAGATGAAGATGAAGTAGCCTAAAAATAGAGGGAGTTCAAATTTTATCTACTTGGCATCATATGTGGCGGCAAGTAAAATTTTTAGTTGGCGTCCAAAACGGGTCGGATGCAGATTTTTAAAGGCCGTCACGCGCCCGGGCGGTGTATTCACGCTCTCGCACATCGGCAAAAAAGGGCCATTTGCTACCGAAAAAAATTTGTCCAGGGGGGTAATAGGACCCCCGCAAAGGTTAGGTGTGTAGTTGGGATTTTGGTCAAACGTTGGGGGGTATTTTGAGTATTATCCCATTAGTTAGGCTAAGGGTAAATATGATATTATGGAAAATAAAATAGTTTGTAAATATTTTTAAGGTTATAAATAGAAATATAGTGATGCTATTAAAAATAAGATTTGTAGAAAATTATAATTTTTGCGTAAAAAGAGTTTAGTCATAAATAAACTGAAAATGTGTATAATTGTGCAACATTTATATATATTTGAGGAAAATAAGTTATACCACATAACAAACTAAGAGAGTCATTATACGATTAATATTTGTAAGATTTAAAATTATACGATATTAAAGTACGGCGAAATAGTCAGAAATTTGAGGGGATTTTTAATGTCTAAAATGATTCAAGCCTTTACTAAAAAAAGAAATATTATGAAGTCATCATGATTTATTTGAAAGGCATGGTTATTATTTAACGCTGGCGTCCTTTAGAAATCATCTTCGTGTAATCCAAATGTTGTAGATACTAACATCCAAATTCATTCTAAGTCTTAAACGATCCTACTTAATCTTCCAAAAACCTTAATTCCTACAAACCCCGTCAAGACCCGTCTAAGTCAAAAGATAAAATGTTAGTCGTATAATACAAACCAAACACACACAAAAGAATAAGAAGAGCCAATATAACTAAATGGGCTTAGCCCATTTAAGCACAGCAGCCAATTTCTTTCATCATATAGGCTTTGGCCCATGAATCCTTTATACACTGCAGGTTGGGGCTGACTCGAGAAGAAGATTTCGTTGGGCTTTGGCCCAACACCGAATGCGGAAGATGACGAGTCCCTCGGACTCGCACGCGATGGTCATGCATAAAAAAAAAATGAAAAGGAAAAGGATTAGTATATAATCGATAATAAGACTAAATGTATATAATGTAAAAAAATAGACCAGTGAACTGGGCGTGTACCATGTATATTCAAATAGATTCATTATCTAAACAGTGTCAACATTTAGCAATTAGGCAGAACGGAGTTGAGACAACAATATTAAGAATATTATAGCGACTAGTCCGCAGGTTCAACCAATTGTCAAAGTAGATTGAACAAAGCAGCCACATATAGCAACAACCATATTCCTTTATCAAGTGTGATACATGTTCATTTTTCAAGCAATTTAAACCACAAACGTCGCTGCAGCTCAATCACATAATGTGAGAGTCAGCTCAAGGTGACAATTTGTTTGTTCTTTTTAAGGGTAAAGCAATGATGACTAATGATCGAACACAACAAATAATTCTAATAACAGCCACAGGGGGGGGGGGCAGTAGACAATACATAACAACCACCAGCATAACTCCCAGTGCAGCCAATGTTTTCTTTAAAGGACAGCAACATGTACCAAACATGATGGCCATTTCAAACACAGGTAAGGCAAGCCTATCGAATGTAGAATCTATTCTTTTTATAGAACAAAACCAGCAGGCAGCTAATTCCCCCTCAAAGTGTAGCATTTGTTTTATCAAAATAGCAATATTTCATAGCAAACAATAAAGAGCCACAGTTCATAGTAGACTAGCTGAACCTCTCAAAATGCACAAGTTATTATGTTGAAGTGGTAATTAAAATGCAGCTTTCAACCTTTCAAGATAGGAGAACAATAATAGAAATTGCGAGTAAAATGTCTTCAGGAGCTAAAAGGAAGAAAAGGTTCATGCTTGTATACAGGGGAGAACACAAAGTAAAACAACGTAGGTGAAAAAAATAGTCTTTTTGGGGTATAAATTGAAGCCACAAGTAAAACAACAACAAGTGAAAAGCAACGAGAAGCAAAACGGAAAGTAAGTAACAAACTCGGATAACAACTCTTACTACACTTACTATTTATAACATCACTCTTTTTAACATTAAAACTATGAAATCTCCGGTAGATTAGGATTCAAATTGACCATAAGATTAAATCCTCATTATCTTACATATGATAGTCGCTAACCGAAATGTTTTTCATCGCACCTACCAGCTTGATAGTCGAATGACAGCTTTCACATAATCCAAACAATATGCCAAACGAATCAACAAGTAAAGGGAGGATGGGCAGAGGTAATGTGCTAAGTTTTAAACCAGAAGTAGAGCAAGAATGAGAAAGCACAAACCGAAAAAAGGGTATTGAATGGAACAGGGACTGATCAGTTTGGCAACTCAAATCACTTTTTTTTTTTTTTATGAACATAATTTAGACTCAAGCAGACTTATACAAACTGATATGCAACTTGAAATGTTATCTTTTAGATGGTATACGGACATATACATACTTAGGGTGAGCTTATGCTATCAAATACCAAACAGCCACTTAACCAAATAAGAAAGGTGTGATCAAGTCATGCTAACAAAAACTACGACTGACCATGATTGCATTGAACCATACTAAGTATCCAAATGAACTAGCGAACATTTAAACCAGCATATGACCAATTAGTGTTCAAACTAACACCTTATAGACATGCTAACGACTAGATAGAACTTACTCGACAGATGCTTAATAGTTATTAACTCGACATACTAACACGTAGGATAAGTTAATAAATAAACAAATCTAGCATGTATGATTCTTAGATCGACTACATGATTGATTGACGCTATGCTGTATTAACTAAGATTAAGCTCACCCACACCGAACAGATACCAACACAGATGTCAACTAACACACAAACGCGAAATGACTGAAACACGCGAAAGTACTAAAATAAATAAAGGGAAGAGGCTTCGCCGACCTTCTTCGGGTGTAGTGAACTGGGTATCGATGTCTCGAATCTGTGCTCGAACTCGAACGCGACGAATAGAGGGTACTCCGATAGAACCCAAAATTCGATTATATGAGAATATAGATGATTTAGAGTAATATACGGCTACTGCTTTTGAAACCCGAAAAAAAACCAATTTCAACAAATCCAAGATTTTGAGTAATAGTCGGAAATATCGAAATGTTGAATGTCCTCTCCCCCCTTCGGCTAAGGACATAAGATCGTATTTATAGGAAGTAAGGGCTAGGGTTTGAGATTTTCGAAGTGATTTGAAATCGAAAAATTCAAACTCGAGTCAAATGGACCGTTCAAAATCGAACGTCAAGTCCTTTCACGTGGTTGATTAGGACCTACTCAAAGTGGTTCGACCTTACTCTCGGGTCTTTGAAGGTTTTAATTTGTTTGAAAGCGAGAAAAGGAGTGTCCTTCTCTACCGTCAATCGACGAAGGGAATTCGAACGAAATGTATACATGGAGACTTTTGTGGGGAAATGGAAAGATGCGTACGTGCAAGGCTAAAGGAAGGTTGGTATTTAGCCGGAAAGGAGAGGAGAGAGGGAGGAGAGGTGGCGGCGTGAGGGTTCAACCCTAATAGAGAGAGAGAATGAAGGAGATGGGCTGTGCGGCTAGGTTTTTGTTTCTTCAACTGATGAATTAGTTTAGAAGACAAGTGGGCCGGGTCGGGTGTGATAAGGTGTGGATCGGGTGAGTGGTAATGGGCTGGTGACGGGTGAGTGGTAATGGGCTAGTGACGGGTGAGTGGTAATGGGCTTCAAATGTTGGTCCGAAAATACTATTTTTTGGCTTCTAATTTGACAACTAGTATAATCTATACTATGTAAAGGCGATTAATAATTAGTATGTAGAAAGTAAAGAATTTAATAAAGTAAAATTAATTTAACAAGTACACATCCTGAAACGAGATGACGACGAACCATTTTTGAAAGTTGTGATAAAGTAATGCTAATAATGTTAATAGTAGAAATAGTGAAAATTAATAATAGTGAAAATAAAGTGTTTAGCTAGTCAATAAATTTAGAAGTTCGAGGAAATAAATTGGAATAAAGGAGGGACAAAATTGGGTGTCAACATATATGATTTAAAAAAATTATATATTTATTATTAGTGATAAATAATTTTCTGGATCATTTTATTGTCAATTATTTATCAATTAATACACACACACACACACACACACACACACACACACACACACACACACACACACACACACACACACACACACACACATATATATATATATATATATATATATATATATATATATATATGTATATATAATATTTTTTTTTTCAAAGTTTGTGCTACTTTATGATTGATGTAATTACAGTTAGAAGTTGTAGTCAATTAAATTTCTAATTACTTCCTACTTTGTAATATGGTTTGATTCACTTCAATTTAAATCAATCTAGTTTGTAAGCTTGACTTTGTAAGATCTTCTATAACACTTTGAGTGTCTTTTTAGATATTTTTCAAGCTCAAGCTAAGTAGATTATTAAACAATTAGAATTGAAAAGACATTATTAAGCCCTTAAATATTTTTTAAGGCATAATAGTCACTGATGATTTTAATGTATTTTTATAGTTAAAGTGATACGAAAATATTTATATGTAGAAGATGATACTCTCATTGGATTGAAGTCTTACTTCTATTTTTAAATGTTTTCATTGCTTATAAAATAATTTTGAAAAGTTTTTTTTTTGTAACAATCACTTGAACTAAAAAAAAAAAAAAAACTAAATCGATGAAATGATCGTAACACAGAATATAAGACTCGTGATTCAGTTAAAGTCTCATGAAAAATTACACGAATTGACTATATCGTCAATTGAAAAAAAAATACACTTTTAAAAAGCTATAAGAATAAATAACAAATAAAATATATTAAAATTTTACTAAATAAATATAAGGCCTCCTTTTAAATTCCGGCTTTAGGCCACCGGCTCTCTTGAGCCGCCTCTGAATGGGTAGTAGTGGAGATATTAATGGGTCTAGATATAACAAAGCTTTCATATCGAAATTTCGACCGTTGACACTATTATATGGAGGAAAAGATCTGATTTTTCAAAGATTAGAATTATGGAGACAGGATTAAGATACAAAACTACTTTATCACCATTACTATCGTGCTTTTTGATCTCTTTATTGGTTTTATGAGTTCGTCGGAACACGTCAATTACTCGGCTGGCAAGTCGTAAGGCGGTGACCATTTACCTAGGAACGATAATAAATTAAGGAAACTGTATGCACGAACATAGATTGGTGGTGGTCACGGTGGCGGAAAGTTTAATGGCGGAAATAAATAGATGGAGGGGTAAAATGGGCTAGGGGTGATGAAGTGGCATGCCATGTGACGTCCACCTCATCAACTATTAGTGCCACGTACGATTCGATGTCCACCTTAGACAACTTTAATGGAGGAAGGGTATATTTAAACCAATAGTATAACGGTTGGGTTATATTTGGACCCAAAGTATAACGAGGGGTATATTTGGCCCTTTTCCGTATATAGTATCATGACATATATTAGTTTTTATGTAGTTTCTAAATTTCTAAATTTTATTTTTAAAAATTTGAAAAATCTGTGTCAAAATATACGGTCTAAGTTATAAAGTTTGACTTTCGTACTCTAAAAAGATTCACATAAATTGAAACGGAGGAGTATATAGGAAATGTGAACTTTAATGAGAAAATGGCACAGTTAAAGAGAAATTGGGCTATCTTTTCATGTCAACTTCACCACGCCGGGCTTTCTTTTTTGGTCGACACTGACACCCATGTGAATGTACTACTACTACCTAACACTGCCAGGAGAACATACTTCAAATTTTATCATCTTATGAAGATTTTTTAAGCGTATTAAATTCAACATATAAATGATCCCGTTCTTCCTTAACCGGTTAACATTTAAAACTTTGTGCTCATAAAGGGAATAGAAGGTTTATAAAGCGTCTTAAATTCAACATACAAAAGTTCCCGCTCTTCCTTAACTGGTTAACATTTAAAACTTCGTGCTCATAAATGGAATAAAAGGTTTATAAAACTAACCTGTTCAATTTGTTTTTCAAGTTGTAAAATTTAACTTGTTTTGAGTAGGCAATCTGAGAAACGAAAATTGAAGACTTGATGAGTGAAATCGACTTTTCTTAAAGAAGATATTGACCATATATCGATTAGAGAAACACAAACAATCTGTTGGAGGATATAACAAGCATATATTTATAATTACAGAAATTACATAACCACCTCGTTGAGAATTGCATTTCCGGGCAATCATTAGACCTTTTCAGGAAAGATATCTTATTTCACAAGCAAATGCATTTCTTTATTCAAACTTAAATTTAAAATTCAAATTGAAAATAAATAGTTTTTTCTGTTATAAATAGAAAATAAAATAATTATTTTAGGGTCCGACCATAAAAATAACTCTATGTACTCTGAATTGAATGTACTTAGAAGGCTCAAAAAGTAGTCTATGATCACCACCATTGTGGAACAAACCCACTTCCCCAACTTATATTATAACAAACTAACATTTACAAATTATAAATAAATCTCTTGTTGTTCCTCGGCCCCTACCAAATGAAAGATTGTATCAACATGTGAATTTGTACGAGGATTGGCACATACCTATGTATATATTAACAAACTAGCTACCTGTACTAAGGCCCCGTTTGGACATACAATTTAGATATTTTAAGTTGTATTTTCTCTTATAGACATAAAAACTCCATAAATTGTGAAAACTATCAAAATATTCTCAATTCTTATACAATCTTACCAAATGAGCAAATCGATAGTTTATAACAAAATTAAAAGCACACTACTAGAAGGCTTTTCTAAAAAATGCAACATCAATTAATCAAACTTTACTTCAATAAAATCGAAAATTTAACATGAATAGTAATGTAACTACTATTTAATATAATCTTCTCACATAAATTAAAGGTTGTTGACATAAATAAAGGTTGGTGGAAGTTAATGAGATTGATAAATGATTGATGGGGGTAATTGTTAAAAATATTTACCAACTTATGAGTATTTTTTTACAAAATATTAACTTATGAGTTAAATTTTGTATTTAAAAAAGTTGAAACCATGATTTCAAACCCCAAACCATGTTTTTTGAATGATTTGGGTTCAAACCATGGTTTCAAACCATGACTGAAAATTGATGATCAAACGCTGGTTTGAAACCAAACCATGGTTTGAAAATTGATGGCCAAACGCCTACTAACACATTCATATAAACATGCTTCATTTGCAAGTTGCATACCATACCCTTGAAAGTTGGAATGACTACTATTTGTCCCTTCACTTTTAGTTTATTGTCGGTTATCTTGAATGTGCCTGTCTCAAATAAAGTTACAAAATAAAAGAAATTTCTTGAGTTGATTCAACATATGATACTTTGTGACCCAGTTGTATTTTCTTTAAGTTTGATACATTTTTCCAGTGTCAGTTAATTGTTTAACTATGACTTGCTAGTACAACTTTATTTTTGCTCTCGTATAAATTATGCATCAAACTAGTTTCAATTAAAAAATATATAAAAATGTTCATTATCATTGTTCAAGATTCAAATTATACTGGATTGCAGTAGAGTAGCAGTATATATGATGAAAAATGGCGTTACAAAAAAGGTCAACCGTTGCACTAATGTGACCACTTGGTTGGAAGTTCACTTCACGATACTGAGAAATGGACTATACGAACTTAATAAATAGTTAAATGAGAAATTTCCTTTAGGTCAAATATTTGGTAGTATTATAACATATACTATAAGATAAGTCTGTTCAGGTGTTTAATTTAGACACGAGATCTTTTTTAGTTAATGTTGGAATATATACTTTTAACACTCATAGTTGTTAGGTTAAGAAAAAGTTAAAAGATCCATTCAAAGATTCTTAATCATCGCAATGATTATAAATCACCTAAATATCTTTTTACTAGAAATTTCTCCACGAATATCTTCTCAAAAAGGTAACGTTAATATTCAAAACCTAAACAAAATCAAATCGAAATGTTATATTATAACGTATCAACTACAGTATTTTGGAAATGGAATATATGTAACACTACTGATTTATATGGAATGAATATTTTGAGAGTCCCAATAGAAAGCTAGATGCTAAATTACGTCTACATTAGAAGATGTTATAAAATGTTAATGATGCAGACAATAGGCAAGCAAGTTGGTGGTTATCACTTACTTTTAATCAATGGCGTCCTACTTACTCACCTCAGATCGGAGGAATCAAATCCTTTCATTTTCGTAAAAGAAAAGGTTCACTTTTAGAATATGAAGATTCTCTTTCTCGTACTAATAAACACTAATTTCACCAGTTTACCTTGATGAGGCACAATATAAACATTATTCAAAATTAGTTTCTAGTATAATATATACATTATAGATATAAAATATATTTCTTGATTTGAGACAAATATCAAGAGCGAATAAATTTTTAACGTATAAATAATCTCAGTGAAACTTAACTAGAGATGGGGAGGAAATAAAATCTCCTGCTCACTCTCAAACTTATAAATGAAAGGAGTTAAAAGACATGTATAATATCATCTCTTAAGATCTATTATTTGAAGATTGCAATATTTTTTAAAGCTACGAAAGCCTATAATTAACATATGGAAAGTGAGGCAAATCAATAATATATCCATTTTTTTGGTAAAGGCAGGGCAAAAACATTGTTTTTAACTAAACTAGGAAGATGCAATTAAAAATATAAGGGGTCGTTTGGCTTGCCGCTTGAGGACAATTTATGCGGGGATTAGTTATACTGAGAGTAGCTGTATTGAGATTAGTTATGTTGGATGTAGTTATTTTGGTATTAATTCTTATTGATTATTTAGTTTGTTGTTAAAAAATAATATGCAATGCATAATTTTAAGAAGAAGTTATTTACAAAAATACCCTCCACATTATTTAGTAGCGAAATAGTTTGAGGGACCTCGGGTGTAACTTTTATCATTTTCATTGTTTTATTCAGAGATAACTAATCCTGATATTATTATTCCACCATATAAGAGATAACTTATTCCGATACTAATTCTAATCCTGGTATAACTTATTTCAAAATTAATAAACAAACAAAGAATAATAGAATACTAAATTTTAATTTCAGAATTATTTATGCTTATCCAGGATTTTATCGTAAGAAATTGAAGCCATGTGATTTATATGTCCTTTTCATTAGAGTAGAAGCTAAAAATTGAGTAGTGAACGGAAATTCCACGTGAGGAAATAGTGTGTGCCAGACTGGAGCAATGAACAAAGCTCTTTATTGACTGGCGTATTTAAAGGACAAATTTGTAAATACCGCCGAGACAAACCCGGGATTTCCCTAGTGTTAAGCAAAGAAGGAAATACTAGAGAGAGAGAGAGAAATATAAGAAGAGAGCAGAGAGGGAAAAGAGGAGAGAGAAGACTTATTTGTCTGTTTTGGTGTTGCCTTTGCCTTTCGTTGTTGATCGAGCCTCTGCGCCGCTCCGGTGCTGAGTCTCATCGGATCCTTTCACTGTGATCCGATTTATTCAATCTTTGGAAAAAACCCTTAGTTTTACTCTTTTTATAATTTACTTTCAATTTTTATTGGTTGATCAATTTCTGTTTCTAACTCTCTTTTTTTGTAGAAAATTTTGATCGATTTGAATGTTTGTTTAGGTTTTTTCTAGGGAGGAATAATCAATCGATTTTTGAAGTATAGAGACTGATTTGAAAACCCTAATTTGGAGGCCGTCATATATATTTAGAACGAAACCCTAATTTGAATGGCTACAGCTACTAACCCAACGCCGACATCGGCGCTTCATCCACTAAGGAATACTAACACCGATTCCGGCGCAGCCTCTCTCGGCAGCCCCCGGCGATCTCCGGCGGCGCGTGGCGCGTGGACTCAGATCGTTCGCGGCGGCGAATCAGAATCTCTGATTGCGGCAACCTCTTCTTCTCCTCTTTCTCCTTCGTCTTCGTCGGAGCAGATCGTTAACTCCTCTAATGATCGCTCGCCTTCTAAAGTTGCTGGAAATACCTCTTCGTTTTCGCCTGAGGATGCTGTCGTAGAAGCACAGGTTGACAGCTCCGATAATAGTAGCAATGCTGCTAAGAAACCTGTGTGGAATAAACCGTCAAACGGTGCTGTTGAGGTTGCCAGTCCGGTAATGGGTGCTGTCTCTTGGCCTGCTCTTTCTGAGTCTACAAAGGCTTCCCCAAAAGCTGATTTACTCAAAGCTTTGCCGGAGGGATCAGATGCTTTATCACAGGTTATTCTCATTGCATGTAATTCCTAATAGTGTTTTTTATATTGGTAAACTCCTACTAGTGTTTCTATGCCTGCTTTACCCCTGTTGGATGGTTGTTTCCCGAGGTTCATTATTGTATTGTATGCTGTTGTAACTCCGTTGTTATATAACCATGAAAATACTCAATTTTTGTAACCACGGATTTGGTGGTTTTTGCGCGGTTACTTATTTCATTTACTCATTAAACCACAACAGACGATACCACCTATCCAAACATTGTATACTATACATTGTGAAGCCATGGGTAACGACCATCCAACCAGAGTGTTAGTTTTATCCATCTATTAAGGTGTTGTTGATGCTTGTATGCCTATCATTCATTGAGGTGTTGTTGATGCTTGTATGCCTATCATTCATTGAGGTGTTGTTGATGTTTGCATGCCTGCTTTTATTTTTATCATTTATTGAGGTGTTGTTGATGCTGACTCACCCTTGCACCTGAAGAAGTGTTCTTATATTTCAACAAGTGAATAGCTCATGATATTTGAAGAAGCTTACTTGTCCATATGTTCGCATATTATAGGGTACAGGAATGACATTTCCACCTTCTCAAAAGCAAGTTAATCCTAAGAATGTCAACACTAATTCAACTCCAAACCATGCTCCCACCCGGCAAAGGTCTATAAAGCGTGGTGGTGGTAATCAAAGCAATTATCCATCATCGAATGGTGGATTTCCCCAGCAGCAGCCACTACAGGGTTCAGTGGTGGAAATAACCCAGAATAATTCTGGGAAATCCGGTAATTCTGGTGCTGAGTCTACTTTGAGGGTCAACAATCATCGAGATGGAGGGCAGCGGGGAGGATTTGGATCTCAATCCCCTGGTGGTAATGAGCATCAACAGCATCGGAGTTCTTATAGGAGGGGGAATGGTGGGCCGCATCCCCGAGGAGATGGCTCTTATCATCATGGTTACGGAGGCAGGCGTGATCAGGAGCGTGGTAATCAGGATTGGAACCCCAATAGAAGTTTTGGTAGCCGAGATGCCAACATGCAACCTCAGAGAGGTCCAACTGGGCCATTCTTTCGTGGCCCACCTCATGCTTCTCCACATTTTATGCCGCAACCCTTGCCTGTGCGGCCGCCTTTTGGGGCTCCCATGGTTTACCCTGGTGAGAGTGTTATAGTTGGTGTTCTTTTGTAGTTATACTAAATTTATCTGTACTTATACTTGAACCAATATGCAGAAGTTCCGCCTCCTGTTATTTATGTTCCAGGCCTACCCACAGATCCTCTCAGAATGCCTATGATTGCTCCTATGCCGCCTATGTTCTTTCATGTTCCAGATACCCAATTGTATTCTAAAATAGTGAGCCAGATAGATTATTATTTCAGGTGGGCGCTTCATTGTTCTGACTAAAAACAAAAACAATCTTCATTGGTCTCTTCTTGTAATTGAATCTTTAGATGGTTGTTTAAACATTATCGGTAGGCTAAACTCTGTGGACCCTGTCCTTTGTTGCAGTAATGAAAATTTAATTAAGGATACATTCTTGCGGCAGAACATGGATGAACAAGGATGGGTTCCAGTTAATCTTATAGCAGGCTTCAAAAAAGTGAGTTAGTTGGAATTAAATATATCTTCTCATCAATTGAATTATGTTGTTTTATGTTATTGTGTATATTATTTCATGATTATTCTTTTCCCATATAATTGGTAACTCGTAATGTTTACATAGCTCCTGGTAGATCACTCTGTCTCTTCTATGGCCGGGAACTCGTAATAAAAGCTGTATCTTGCAGTATTCTGTTCCTATAATTTCTGATGGAATTTGAATGTTAGATATTTCTAACGTTAGAAATCATTGCATATGTAAATCTCATATGGTTGTTGTGAGGCTTCTGTTTCACGATTGTTAACACTACCATGCAAAGAGCTAAACATAGTTTTGGTTTGGAATTTGGGGTCATCTGTCTGTTGACACCATTTATGCCCTTGCTGGTAGGACAGACTACTAGAAGCCGAGGTAAGTTAGGCATTACGCAATCCCATTTGTGAATAATGGAAGGATTCCAGGTAATATGCGTGCTTAGACTAGTGAATATCTTTTGTTGATGGTGACTGATGTTCCGTGTTGATGGTTGGACGATTTCTACGTTCTTTCCTCTTTCAGAAGCAGATTGTTTCCCCCCTCTTGTAATTGTCTTGGGTGGTCCCATTCCAGTCGCGAGGTTGGTGCATTCAACTGCAGAAGGATTCAAAAGACCCAAGGGCCAAGACTAGGGATGGCACTTCTTGATTGCGGAAATTGCTTTGTACGGTGTCTCTGTAAATGAACTTCTAGATTTTGTCACTGGGTTGGATCATGGATTTATTGCGTTGAGAAAAAATGGTTAAAGAATGGAGTAATACTGAAAGTGATTCTGAAGGAAGGCTGATTGAACTCAAATGAGTATATTAAATAGCGTTCAGGCAATAAACTTAGTATGTCTTGACTATGGAACTGGAAGTATGAACGCTAATGGTATGGGGAAGAGGAGGCAATTTTAGTGGTAGTTGCTAATTTAAACTATGGAAGTGCCATTGACAGGATTTCATCAAACTTATGGAAGAGTACAGATTGAGCCTATTTAAAAGGTGGTTTGCATATTTACTTATCAAAAAAAGGTTTATGGGGGGTTGGGGGTGGGTTCCCTGGGGGAGGGGGGTCTACACATTTGGAATTTTTTACCTGATTGGATTGGAATAAGTTGAAAAATAAGTCATGGGTTGAAATATGATTTAGGAAACATGATAACTGCTTCGACAGGGTTCGTGATATAAGTCTGAAAACCTATTTTTCTTTAAAACTAGTTTGACTCTAAGCCCTGTTTTTGGGAGGGAATATTTATTTAGAGGCCGAATTGAGACTTATGATGTCTTTAGCCTTCCCAGTGCTTCACCAATACTTATGTTGTCTTTAGTCTTCCCATTGCTTCCCAATTTGAGCAAATATTGCAATGGGTGGCGTGCCTATCATTTCCAGCACTTCTATTTGTGTTAGTTTCTATTATGCTCTAGGATTCAGCACTTTGTGTTTTTGAGAGTTAGGTGACATAAGATGGTGTTACTTCCTGAGATCTTGATCTTTTTTTGATCTATGGTAAAGCACTATAGATTTTCAGGTTTTGGAAGTAATCTTGTATGATTTGCCAGGAAGACTCTGGTTCTTTTCCATAGATGTAGTGCTGTTTGCTGTGTGATGTTTGGAACTTGGAAGTCTGGGTTGATTAAGTTTTAATTCTTCCACTTCTCTGTTGTGAAATCTGGATGTGGTAACTTGGAACATATGGTTCGTTTGCCAATAGTACTGATCTGCTGGAAGGAATTGGCATGGGTAGCTAGTTTAGCCGCATTTACATGCTTGAACATCTGTTTATCTTTGCTTGTACTGTAAAACTACATTATTCTTTGCTTATGCTGTAAAACTACATTATTCTTTGCCATCTTTGCAGGTGATGCAGCTGACAGATAATTTACAGCTAATGCTGGATGCTGTGCGTTCCTCAACAGTTGTAGAAGTGCAGGTATACCCTTATACATATGGTTGTCTATGTGGCTAAGAGGGTGTCTGGATTGGCTTTTTAAAAGTAGCTTGTACGCTAAAAGCCATAAGTTGGGAATGCCCAACTTTGGCTTACTTTTTTACTTGCCTAAAAGTAGGTGCTTAAAAGCACTTATATCTTTCCAACACCACAAAAAGTAGAAAAGAGCTTAAAAGCCACTAAGCAGTTAAAATAAGCCAATCCAAACACCCTCTAAGAACGTGGAAAATACTTTTAAGATTCAAGTAACACTGTAAAATTTCTCCAGTATTACTTGAAGTTGGCTTTGTTAGTCTGTGCAATGGATGTGACTAGTAATTATATGGAGAATTGGACCCTATGTAGGATGCTCTAGACTGATAGAGTTGCGTTTAAGTTAAGTGTATTTAAGCAGTTTTGCTTCAAGGTCCCTGCTCTATCGAAGTATCCTGGAACTATTTTTTTTTTTTTTTTGTACGGGATTTAAGTGTCTTTCTTTCTTGCCTCGCAGGGAGAAAAGATAAGGCGAAGAAATGATTGGATGAATTGGGCCATGCCGCCGTCAGTTCAGTATTCAACTGTGTCAAGTCCTCTGTCTCATAAAAAATCTAGTACTGATTCACTTGCAGAGCATTTCCAAAGTGTTGTATTTGATGAGAAGACAGAGCAATTCACATATCATAGTAGATCATCTTCTGCCGAATTAAGTAGCTCATCTAAACAGTCTGACAATGAGATTGGTGAACAAGCTGTTGCTCAGCGTGGGCGGCCAATGCCATTTGGAAATCCAACTAATTGAAAATCAACTTCATTTCATGGTGAAGAAAGGAAGCACATGGTTGGTGAATATTGTGCTTTATTATGGAAACAACGAGTTTGGTCTTTGCCAATGCTGATGGACAAAGCATGAAGGAAATAGAAGGAAGCACCTAAAAGGGTCAGGAAAAAGAGAATATTGAAATAAAACATACTTGATAAAAGAATCATGTTGACTTTTAAGCTGGCAGCTTGAGTTTGTTTGGGATGTATATTTTTTTGGGATAAAGTATCTTTTACTATCATGTTATGTTGGTCGTGTGTCGTGGTGGTTACGTTAGAACCAGGGGGAATTTTGATTCTATACTTCCCCATTAGCCCCTATGCTGTTTGATTTTATTATCTTAAGATTTGGGGTTAAATCTCCTAGCTTGCAAAGGAGGTAAGCTTAGAGAAAGGAGTGCATGTTGCTAGCTTCTCATTTTAATGACTCAAAAAAAGTCTGGTATTGTTGTTTTGTGCTGCAATGCTGTGGCGACTGCAGTAGCGCCCGTTGACATGTGACTATGGTGTTATATCTGGTACCTTTTCTTTTATAGCCCTAAAGACCATCTTTTTAAGTATGTGTTCTTGTTGCCCTTGCTGGGAAACATAATAGGGATCTGTACTCGACTGATATACTCGGTTCTGTTTGAATTCTGATGAGCTATATAACTTGTGTGCTTTTGGTGCTCTGTTTCATTAGTATTTGTATAATTCATGATTACCTGGTATGATACAACATTACTTTGCCTCTTAGATCATCTGGGTAGCGCTTTGAAAAGATGTGAAAAGGTTAAAAGAACCTAAAGTAGCATCCACATTCTGACATCCATAACCTGTCTTGATCACTTCATTGCGTTGTGGCTTGCTTCTCTATTAATTAAAGCCTAAGAGAAGTGGGGGAAGACGCCCTCTAAGAACATTGTGATGCGAGAAATGGGTGGGGAGATCAAAGAAGCTATAAAAAAGGCTCAAATATGCCATTTAACTAGCGAAAATGGCTCATTTATGTTACTTTGTCAATAGTTTGGCTCATTAGTCCCATCGAACTATCAGAAATGACTCATTTATGTCATTCATTAATAATTTGATTTATTTATGCCATTATCTGTTATCAAAATGACTTATTCATGTTATTTTTTATTAACGCCGGTTTTATAATTTCCAATATGATACGTGGTCTCTAATTAAAGGTCTACGTCGTTTAATTAAATCAGTCCAATTTTAAATTTCAAATTAATAAAAAAGATGACTCATACACTCGATCTACATAAATGAGTCAACCTATTGATGAGTGGCATAAATGAGTCATTTCTGATAGTTCGATGACATAAACCTATTGATGAGTGACATAAATGAGTCATTTCTGATAGTTCGATGACATAAACCTATTGATGAGTGACATAAATGAGTCATTTTTGATAGTTCGATGACATAAACCTATTGATGAGTGACATAAATGAGTCATTTTTGATAGTTCGATGACATAAATAAGTTAAACTATTGATCAGTGACATAAATGAGTCATTTTCAATAATTTGATGGTATATTTGAGCTTTTTCCGAATAAACTATAAAGAGAAATTGCTGCTGCAAGGGGACGAGCAATCGTTAGTCGAAGGTACAAATCTTACAGGAGTAAGAGGTTGTCTGCTTAAAAGGATAAAAAGTGTTTTGGAGTTTGGTTGATAGGTTTGTCACGGATTGTATTGCAATTGTTAAGATAAAGCTAAATTTGTCGAAGGGGGTCCATGACTTAAAATTTTATTTGCTACTAAATATTTAAGTATTTCAGAGAACGTTTAACAGAAGAATTCAAAATACTCTAGTAGAGGTACTTCAAGATAGGCAGAATTTTACTGTCATTTAGTGTATATTTGTCTTTTCCGATGAGCTGTATCTTCTGAGAAATTGGCACATAGTTCAATGACTTTAATAATATATACTACTCCAGTAAACAATACTCCTAGTAGCTTTATAACTTTGAATTAACCCATCAACTTTTCTGTTTCATGCTTTTCCTTTCCGAGGAGAAAGGGAAAAAGTTAAGGAAAAGCCCAAAGCATTAGCGAAATTTTTGTATGTCTCAATTACTTAAGTGTCTCTCAACTTAACCTCTCTTGCTTTAAGTTACCATTGTCGGGACAATAAGAAAACCAACAATAATCTTTGTTACTCTACTTTTTTCCTTCTAATGTCAATATATGTGTGAGAGAGTTTGAGACAGCAGATGCTTAGATCAACGGATGAGAGGTTTTAGATGATCTTCAAACAAAGATCTTTCAAATTTTGTTTAAGTGGAAGAATAAGCAATAATCCTACTTTTGTATATTTCGTGCTTGTATGGATAAAAAGATACTATTGCTTATTTGAGTAAATAAATAAAAACAAACACACACCCAAAAAAAAAAATGTAAATCGCATCTAGGGGGAGTTCTGTTGTCCTCTGCAAAGGGTGAACAAGAAACTTCTCTTTTTTCTCTTTTACTTAACTGGCAGAAAACGATTCCTCGATCTTCAAGTATTGTAGAGTAGTACTATCTACAAATTAGAATCTTGGAGATAATGGATTGCAAAGACAAGATGAATATACAATAGAAAGTGTAATCTCTCCTTACTTGAATGTAAAAACTATGTTTTGCGTAAAACTGTAAATATATTCGAAGCAAATCAATTATATGCACTTCCTGTGATATTTCCGAATTTTTATTGATAAGCGGCAAGTGACAGGTGTAATATGGAGAAAATAATGCCATAGTTGTGGTAATAATAAGTAAATATAATCTTTACAAATGCTAAAAGATAGTACCATTGAGAAAAAGAAGTAAACACAATATATTAACGTTGACTCGTTATCCACTTCATGATTCAACTAGAAGCGCGGTTATATCAAAAAATTAACTATGATAGAAGAATTAATGTTAAAACTATAATGAGAAAATAATATCTAATTAATTCGATGTTTTATTAGAGAGAAATATTTTCCTTCTTGATGTAACTTGAAAATAATCAAATAAAACAAACAAACGGAAAAGAGAGAGAGCAAGACAACTTAAAGGGTCATAGTCTTGAGATAGCTCATGCAACAAAATTGCCTAACATACATTACTATAATGTATCAGTCCGAATTAAAAATTCATGCCTCATCCATTTGTATTTATAAGATAAAAGTACATCTTGTATAAAGTAAGTCAAAGATACAAACAATGAAATTTCATTTTCTATAAAGATTATTTAAGTTATATATAACTGGATTTGACCTTCCCTCTATACTAATTTTGGCAATTGTAGAATAAAAAGACAATTAGATTTTTTTCCCCCTACATATTCAAGCTTCATATACTATGACCACACATATGACACCATCACTTTCATTATAACTCGAATAAAACAATTTAACATTACCAAGAAAAATATGGTAATGGACCATGATCTTTCCTATATAAATTAGACAACAAATGATATAATAACTGAAACATGACGCACCAATGGATTAAAGAAAAAGAAATTAATTTTAAAAGCCAAAACAGAAAAAATGAAGATCACATGATCCGCCAACGATATTGAGAGAGGGTGCAATAGAGGATTTTTTTTTTTTTTTTTTTTTTTTTTTTTACAGTAGAGACATTTATAGTAGTACAAAGAAATAACAAAAGGAATTTTATTAAATTTTAGCTTACACTGTTCCCTTTAGATTGGACGGCAGATATAATCTCATGCCTTCATATAATAGTAGTATAAGATATATTTGACTGATATTATGAACACTTGGAAATAAATGGCAAAATTCCATTCGAAGTTGACCTTGCTGGAGTGGTAGTAACATGTTTGATAGTTGGTCTTTAGTTACAGGGTATTAGGGAACGTTATCACTCAATACAACTTTAAGACAAATGGTTACCATTCTCGATAGAATTTTAAGACAAATAAATTATGATAAAGAAACTCCCGTTTATCTAACTGTTGATTTTCCTTGTACAATTTTTCATTGTCTTTCTTTGTTACGACAATAAATCAAAGAAATGATAAAAAATAAAAGCAAAAAAATTAAATAAAGATAAACATGTTTCTTAACCAAAGAGAGATGCCTCACCACCTAACTTATGTCTGTTCAGATTGAACTTGGACACATACACTCCACCTTGTTTATCAAAAAATCTATCTTACTCAGCTAAATTTTCTCAATTTTCATATCATGTCATAGTCTCAAACTCCTCTTTGAATAATTATGAACACTTCTGAAATTTAAAATAATATAAAATGAAGAATTTGAAACCAGTCATTTAAATTGTCCGGAAAAAAAAAAAATTATAACCGTACCTTAATATAGATCCTTTCACAATTCAGCTCCATATATTTTGACGAAGAAATGGTCCTAACCATCATAAGAAAAAAAAAATGTTATTGCAAGAGAAGCTACTTCAGAGTTTTGGTAAAAGTGTATTTCAACTATGTTCCTCATATATTTCCCTAAGATAAGGTTCATATATATCTCCAAAACATAACTCCTCAGACGTGGAGAGAGTAAAGTTTTTTTGCTTTTACTAATGAGTTTAATGCCCATTAATCACATTAACATAATTAAAAAAGTTAATGAAAGGACTTTTAATCTTTTTTAACATATCACATAAATGAGAAAATAGAACAAAATGCCAAAAAAAATAGAAAAAACATAATTGTGTTTCTTGACCAAAGAGAAGTATCACATCACCTTATTTATGTCTGGCTTATATTATACATAAATATTTAAAACCTAAGTGTAATCAATACTTCCTCCAGATCAAAAAGCGTGTCCACTTAGCCATTTGCACACCCTTAAAAAAATACTAATTCCTAGATAAAAATAGGTAATTTGACTAAATTGCCCCTAATTAAATAGGTATTGAAATTTGATCACATAACACTTAATAGGAACAACTCTGGAAAGATAAGGTTAATTCTTTCTTGATTTGATAAGTGAACACTCGTTTTGACCCAAGAAAAAAAGACTAAGTGAACTCTCTTTTTTAACCGAAGGGAGTATAATTCATTTATTTCCAATTAGATTCTCTCTTTTTCTTTCATCTGTTGATTAAGATTTGTACCATTAGAGTCTGGGAGATTTTAGTCAAAAATCTTTGGCTTCGTTCTTTAAATGTTCAGGAGTTGGTGCCACAATCCACGAGTCACAAGCAGTCCAGCACATGTTACTACCCAATGGAATTAACGCTGATGCCTGATACAACCCCCACGCCACCCCCACCACCATATATATTCATTATATCAACCCAAAATTTATGTTCTTTTATTTTTAATTCTTGGATAAGGAGTCTTTCAGAATGAAGATTATATCCAGTATTCAAGTACATATTCAACCCGATCACTCTAAGGGTGAATCGAGCCATAAATGGCGATTTTTGACTATCATTATGAGTTTCTAGCTAGCTGCTGCCATTTGCCTGTTTACTAATGTAGAAAAAAGTAGTACAAAGGAAGGAACGTGCACATGATTTAGTAAAGTTGAAGTCTATGTATGGCGGATTTGCTACCTGTGCCACTACACAATTTTGATATACTTTGTATGCATAGAATAGAACCTTAATGTACCATTGGAGTCCATTTTTAAGCATTTCGCATTTTCTCTAACTATAAACTATTTCCCATTTACTATAAACCACAGCATTATAATGTTAGAATTTTATTAATTCTAATATGTGGCCCAATTAATGTAAAGCCCATAATTAATATTTAATAAAGAAAAAATCTCGTCCGTTAGATCGGTTACTTGATGGACGTACCGGATTTAGTCTCAACTCCTATAAATTGGTCCTCCCTCCACCCATTAGGGTTACCACAAAAAAATCTCTAATCTTTTTCCATAAGTGACGGCTGTGGTAACGCAAACATCAGAAAAAGCGAGGAGAGAAACCGCCATACAATTAATGCTTCCGCTTTCGTGATAATGTCTTCCGCATCAGGTATGTTTTCCGCATTATCTCCATGTAAGATTATTGTGTTCAAGATCCCGTGTGAATTAAGTTAATCTTACATGTGGTATCAGAGCCTGGATATTTGAACCAATAATCTTCGTAGAAGGAAAACATTATTGTGTTGAATGTATAATAGTGATTACAATATTACTGTATTGCTCTTAAAAATCACGCTACGTCGCCGGTAGTGATTTATTGTTCAAAAGGGCTTACATGTTTTGTTGTTTCTATTGATTTGCCCAAAAAAAAAAAAATGAATCTATTTATTTATTTATTACGGAAGAAAAACAAGATTATTATGTTAAAAGATTAGAACGGGAATCTTTGAAGATTTGTTTTCGGTAAGAAACAACAGTAGGTCCAGAGATCAATATGGCTTGGCAGCATATTAATTTTGAAGATATGACTCTTTGATCGGTCAAAATTTTTCATATACTGGGTTAACTTTTAGTCGCTAAAAGCCAAAACCATCTCAGAACCCTTTTTTTTTTTGTTCAACTTAAGTTTGGCCTATTACGTCACATCACCGTTCAGAGAATAAAGTTTCATCCTTACATCTTTTGAATTCATTATTTTAATAATTGCAGTCCCACATTATGAGAATTCTGGGGCCATAAAATAATATGTTTAGTGCTATTAAGTTTTGAAGCCAATTGTTATTCATTCTCTGTGTGTGATTATATAGTTTGTTAGTCACCTAAGTGGCCGAACTAGTATGCTTAAAATAAGCACATACATAATAGTTATGTTTATTTTGTGCATGTAGTATGCTTATAGTTTGTTAGTCACCAAAGTGACCAAACTAGAATGTTTAAAATATTCACACGCATAAAAATATTTTATGATGTTTATTTTATGTGTGCATTCATGTTCATATAGTTTGTTAGTCACCAAAGTGGCCAAACTAGCATGTTTAAGAGAGAAAAAAATGCATACATAAGATTGTCGTTTATCCATTAAACTAATGAAATGCCTATTATTGAAAATAAATGGATAATTGACTTTCACTATTGCTAGAACTTAAGGACTCACCCAAAGGTGAATCAATTATTCTATGAGTAGTGAACATAATGAGGTAAATTAGTATTCTTTAATCAAATATGTATTGTATATCCAAAGATGTCGTATATGTTTGATTTAAAATATTTAATTGCCTATTAAAGTTAAAAATGGCATTTAAATTATGATAGTATGTTGTAGTATCACCCAAAGGAGAATTATGATATACTTTTATTGTTATGCTGAATCCACATTATTTTCTAATTTATGAGCATGTATATTTATTTTGCAGCTATTCCTCTTCATTCGCTTGCTTTATTTTATTCTATCGTGTTCAACGGATTGAACTTCCCTGAGTAGCATGAACAAGTCCAGCTCCACTTAGGTGTGATGGATCTTGACTTGGCTCTGTTGAAAGAAAAACCTGCTGCTATTACTGATACGAGCAGTGAGGATGAGAAGTCTTTCCATTACTTTTATTGTTATGCTGAATCCACATTATTTTCTAATTTATGAGCATGTATATTTATTTTGCAGCTATTCCTCTTCATTCGCTTGCTTATCTACATCGTGTTCAACGGATTGAACTTCCCCGAGTGGCATGAACAAGTCCGGCTCCACTTAGGTGTGATGGATCTTGACTTGGCTTTCGCCGAAAGAAAAAACTGTCGCTCTTATCGATACGAGCAACAGGACGAAGTCTTTCCATAAAGCATGGGAACGCTCTAAATGTATCGAGCATTATGTTTATGCGAATGACTATTGCCAACAACATTAAGAGTACTATTCCACGGTACGTTAAAGTGCCAAGGAATACCTGAAGTTTGTGGAAGAACGTTTTCATTCTGCTGATAAGTCTCTCGCTGGTACACTAATGGCTGAACTCACGACCATGAAGTTTGATGGGTCGCGTAGTATGCAAAATCATGTCATCGAGATGACTAACATTGCAGCAAGACTCCGGACCTTGGGGATGAAAGTGGATGACTCCTTCTGGCCCGCCTTATTTCGAACCCATCGCTCTCCCGAGTATGGACCATTCCAAATTAACTATAACACTATTAAGGATAAGCGGGATGTTAGTGAATTGTCTAGTATGCTTACTCGGAGGAATCAAGACTTAAGAAACAAGGAGGTCATTCTATTAACCTCGGGTCGGCGAGCCGGTAAAGAACTTAAAGTGAAGGCCAACAAGTTCAAGAAGAAAGCACTGCTAAAGTTCAACAGATGCTCATAAGGAACTCAAGCGGATATGTGTCGTTTCGTAGAAAGTGAAGGACACTATCAGAAAGATTGCCCAAAACGTAATGCTTGGTTCGAAAAGAAAGGTACTTTTAGTGCTTTTGTATGTTTCGAATCAAATTTAGTAGAAGTTCCTAATAATACTTGGTGGCTTGATTCTGGTGCAATCACTTATGCATCCACTATGTTGCAGGGATTTCTTACGATCCAAACTACAAATGCAAATAAGGATTTCTTGTTCATGGGAAATCGTATGAAAGCTCCAATTGAAGGCATAGGGACTTATTGTTTGATCTTGGATCGGACATCACCTTGATCTATTACAGACTCTTTAGGTTCCTTCAGTTTCTAGGAATTTGATTTCTCTTTCAAGACTTGATTTTTCTGGATTTGATTTTAAGTTTGGACATGGATGTTTCAATTTATATACGAATGTTGTTTTTTATGGTTCTGGTGTTCTTATTGATGGTTTATACAAATTGGAACTCGATAATATTTTTTCTGAATCCCTTCTTGCTATATATCAAAATGTTGGAATTAAACGCAGTTCACTGAATAAAAGTTCTGCTTACTTATGGCACAGGCGTTTGGGTCATATATCCAAAGAAAGGTTAGAAAGATTAGTAAAGAATGAGATTCTCCCGAATCTAGATTTTACTGATCTTGATCTATGTTTGGATTGCATTAAGGGAAAGGAAACTAAGCATAGTAAGAAAGGTGCCACAAGAAGCACCCAGCTTCTTGAAATTATACACACTGATATTTGCGGACCTTTTGATGTTCTATCTTTTGCTAGAGAAAAATATTTTATCACTTTTATCGATGATTTTTCACGTTATGGATATATCTACTTGCTGAAAGAAAAATTTCAAGCAAAGGACGGCCTCAGAGTGTACGTCAATGAGGTTGAAAGGCAATTAGATAGGAAAGTGAAAATCATTAGGTCAGATAAAGGTGGTGAATTTTATGGAAAATACAGCGAATCGGGACAATATCCAAGTCCATTTGCAGAATTCCTCGAGGAACATGGCATATGTGCATAGTATACTATGCCAGGAACTCCTCAACAAAATGGGGTTGCAGAAAGGCGTAATCGGACACTTATGGATATGGTTAGGAGTATGATAAGTAATTCCTCATTACCAAATCTTTGTGGATGTATGCTCTTAGTACCGCTGTGTATTTATTAAACAGGATTCCTAGTAAGGCAGTTCCAAAAACTCCTTTTGAATAGTGGACTGGAAGGAAACCTAGTTTAAGGCACTTGCATGTTTGGGGTTGCCCAGCGGAGGATATAATTTATAATCCACATGAAAAGAAATTAGATTCTCGAATAGTAAGTGGTTACTTTATTGGTTACCCAGAGAAATCTAAAGGGTATAGGTTTTACTGTCCAAACCATAGCTCAAGAATTGTTGAAATCAGTAATGCAAGATTCATTGAAAATGGTGAAGTTAGTTGGAGGGTCGAACGTCAAAAAGTGGAAATAAATAAGGTAAGGGTTAATGTTCCATTGCCCATGAATGTGCCTACTTCCACACCAATAACAAATATTGTTCCTGTTGTCGAAGAACACTTTGACAATACTGAACAACATTTGAATGAAACACTCCAGGAAGGAACTAACTCACAAATATCTGACATAAATAAACGACAAACAGTGCCATTAAGAAAATCTCAAAGAGAAAGAAAATCGGCTATTCTAGACGATTATGTGGTTTAGTTACAAGAGTCAGATTTTGACACTGGACTTAATAAAGATCCGATTTCATTTTCACAAGCCATAGAAAGTACTGAGTATGACAAATGGATTGATGCCATGAAAGAAGAGTTAAAATCAATGGAATACAACAAAGTCTGGGATCTCATTGAATTGCCAGAAAGTTCAAAAGAATCGGGTGTAGATGGGTCTTCAAGACCAAGCGCGATTCAAATGGCAATATTGAACGATATAAAGCTAGATTTGTTGCCAAGGGTTATACTCAGAAATAAGGCATTGATTATAAAGAGACATTTTCACCTGTCTCAAAGAAAGACTCGTTAAGAATTATTATGGCTTTGGTGGCTCATTATGATTTAGAGTTACACCAAATGGATATGAAAACTGCCTTTCTTAATGGAGACCTCAAGGAGGAAGTTTATAAGGACCAACCAGAGGGTTTCAAAATTAAAGGAAAAGGTCAAATGGTGTGTAAATTAAAGAGGTCAATATATGGACTCAAACAAGCCTCACGACAATGGTATATAAAGTTTAATGATACCATAACATCTTTTGGATTTAAGGAAAACACCGTTGATTGGTGTATATACCAAAAGATTAGTGGGAGCAAGTTTATATTCTTAGTCCTATATGTTGACGATATTTTGCTTGCTGCTAATGATTTAGGCATATTACGTGAGACGAAAGTTTTTCTCTCTAAGAATTTTGAAATAAAAGATGTGGGTGAGGCATCCTATGCGATAGGGATAGAAATATTCCGTGATAGATCACAAGGACTATTGGGACTGTCTCAAAAAGGCTATATCGAAAGATTTCTTGAGAGATTTAACATGAACAATTGTTCAGCAGGAGTTGTTCCAATTCAAAAGGGGGACAAATTTAGTCTCATGCAGTGTCCAAACAATGACGTAGAATGAAAAGAAATGGAGTCAATTCCTTGCTCTTCTATTGTTGGAAGTTTGATGTATGCTCAAACTTGCACAGGACCGGATATTAGTTTTGCGGTCGGAATGCTAAGAAGATATCAAAGTAACCCAGGAATTGATCACTGGAAAGCTGCAAAGAAAGTTTTGAGGTACCTAAAAGGAACGAAGGATTACGTGCTCACATATAGGGGATCCAACAGGTTGGAAGTCATTGGATACTCGGATTTAGATCATGGTGGATGTGTTGACACTAGAAAGTCCACTTTTGGTTACTTGTTCCTATTAGCTGAAGGAGAAATATCGTAGAAGAGTGCTAACCAATCCGTCATTGCTACATCCACAATGGAAGCTGAATTTGTGGCATGTTTTGAAGCCACAATTCTTGCATTATGGTTGCGGAACTTTATTTCAGGACTTGGGGTTGTCAACACCATTACCAAGCCGCTGAAAATTTATTGTGATAATACTGCAGCAATATTCTTCTCCAAGAACGATAAGTACTCCAAAGGTGCCAAACATATGGAATAAAGTACTTTACCATCAAGGATGAAGTTCAGAAACAAAGGGTGTCACTTGAGCATATTAGAAATGATCTCATGATTGCAGATCCGTTAACGAAAGGTTTACAACCTAAGACATTTAAAGAACATGTACATAGAATGGGTCTTGGTTGTACTTATGATTAATGTTTTTCCTTATGATGTTTGACACTCTGAGCTCAATTATGTGTTTCTGATATACATTAATGAATTTCCTGTTTCTCATAATGGTGTACACATTACTGTTTTGAGATATGACAGGATGAGTCTCAATGAGACATTATTGTGGACTATAATGTTAAATGTTTTATAGCTTATGAACGTATTATGATAAGTTGCTAATGTTGTAGTATATGGAAGGGAGTATATAGCACAAAATTATGTATAACCGCCATAACTCGCATTAGTGGTTTGTTATATTATGGTATGTATGATGGACATTATATAAGAGATTTATTTTATGCGCAACTAATGTTTATGTTGTTAAATATTAGTGTTATGCGATCATTGGGCCAAGTGGGAGAATGTTAGAATTTTATTAATTCTAATATGTCGCCCAATTAATGTAAAGCCCATAATTAATATTTAATGAAGAATAAATCTAGTCCGTTAGATCGTTACTTGATGGACGTACCGAATTAAGTCTCAACTCCTATAAACTGGTCCTCCCTCCACCCATTAGGGTTACCACAAAAAAATCTCTAATCTTTTTCCATCAGTGACGGCTGTGGTAACGTAAGACCAGGACAAGGAGATAGAAACCAGTTTCTACAATTAACGCTTCTGCTTTCGTGATAATGTCTTCCGCATCAGGTATGTTTACGATATTATTTCCATATAAGATTATTGTGTTCAGCATCCTGTGTGAATTAAGTTAATCTTACATATAATTCTGAAAAAAGTTTATGTTCTCTCAAAGACTCACGTATTTCTTCTTGTCCCACCATTCCAAACTCGAATACAGGTAGAGGCAGATAATTAATAATTAACCAATTCATAATAAACATAATTTAATATTGAGAAAATATATAATCGGGCTCATTGAGACATAGAGCCCGTTTGGATTGGCTTATAAGCTTATGGCGCTTTTCCTTTTTGAGTGTTTGGTCAAATTTAAAGTCATTTTGTGCTTAAAATAAGCTCAAAAATAATAATTCCATTTAACTTAGTTTATCTAAAAAAATTTAAAAACTTATAAGCCAAAAAAAAAATAAGTCGACTACCATTTAACTTATTTTTATCTAAATTTTATACCGCAAAATGCCTTTGCCTATGCCCAATCCAAACGGGCTCATAATCTTGTTGGGGTGACAAGGATACGTAGCTGACTAAATTTCAATACAAGAAGGAAATTGAATAGATGGAAAACCTTCAATCAGATTTTCTACTTGACGTTTCTTTGTGTCTGCAAAGCCTAGAAAACCGGTGGAGAAAAGCGGGGTTGAGTTATGGATAGTGACAAAATGTTTAATAAAGTTGACAGGTGCTTTCTCCATTCTCCAGGGTTATTATTACTCCATTTGGCAGTGCAGGTGTCCATTATTCTCCTTTCTTTTGAATGAGAAATGGATTCTACTCTCTCCACTTGTTACCTTCTAAACATTTATTCTTTCTCCAGCAAAAAATAATCTTTTATATTTGAAGCAGGATTAAATAGTTGCTTAAATATATTTGAGCTGTTTTAATCTCTTACAATTTTTTAAAATTGATTAGATGATTTAAAAGAAATATGAAGAAAATAAAATAAATGTGAACTCACATTTGGAGGTGGATAGGTTTTGCGGTTTATGCTATTTTTTAAGTTTTATGCTGCTTTTTGAGTTGTATTTTCAATTGTTTAAAAAAAAAAAAAATTAGTGTTACGATTTCTGAAATTTGATGAAACTAATTTTGTGATATTTCTAGTTAATTTTCTTTTTTGAAAAATATTGTCCTGAAAACTTACCACAAAAGTTTGTGAAGATAACTGGATAAGTGAGAGTGACTCAACCATCACTTTTGATGTTGTTCTTTACCACCTTTTCTTGAAGTAGAAGAATTACCTTATCTCTAGTTATAATTGCTTATTTTTCAAAAAGAGAGGAAAAGAAAAAAAAAGTGCTTATTTATAGAGTTGAGTTGTTTAGCTTAATATATATATATATATATATATATATATATATATATATATATTTTATTTTATTTTTGCTGTCGGAAGAAAATTGAAAATTTATCTAGGAAGTTCAGCGACAAAAACAGTCAACTATGATATAGGGGATGACTGAACAAAAAGACACGCACACCTATGAATTAAGATGGATCCAACTTTTAGGAACTCCACAAATTATAATTCTTTGTCTTTTTATGGTGGCAGGCTGGCCGCAGATGAATTCCTGTAAATGATTGATGCTACAGATTGTAAACAGGGAAAACTATTTGGCTATGAGTTCTCTTTCCTCTCTTTGAATGGATTCTTTTTTCTTTAGATATAAATTTAGGTCGCCTAGCTGACGAGAGGCATAATTTAAATAGTGAACTTAAATAAGTAATATCCCTTTCTAAACTACTGGGGAAATTGCCTCATGTGGTGGGCCTTTATTAGTCAAAAGGTGGTGATTCTGAATCGATATATATATATACACATATATCATACAGTCAAATTCAATATATAAAAGTAGATATTTTAACTAAAAAAATATAATTTGTGTTAACATTTAATTCTTACAACAACAACAACAACCACCATATACCCATTCACAAGTGAGTAGTTATATAAAGCAAAATTTTCATTCCATTCCTTTAATATTTTAACTTCCATTTTGATGAAATTATTTAATTCAAATCAAATTTGGAACCAGAATTTGACATTATAACTTATGTATCCTAATTTTGGGTGGCAAGTTATTTAGTTCTAAATAAATAATCTATACATAGTTAATAAACTTTTAAGACAAATACATAATTTAACTTTAAAAGATGGCTCCTCTCTGTGGATTAGGGGTTTGAACATGGATATGAAAAAAAATCTTTGGAGGAAGCGCTCCCCCCGAATAGGCGCGATGCGATGCGGATTAATTGTGATATCGAGCACCAATCGTAAAATCAAAGAACGCGAAAAATGAGGTAGGAGGTTATTTTTTGAAAAGTAGACTTTAAAAACAAAAACAAAAAAATTGACTTAAATAAATAAGATTAGGACCTAAAAAGTAATTAATTAAAAAGTTTTAAAAAAAATTGAAAAAAATTATTGTGAGGATATATAAAAGTCCCCATGTTTATGAAAAGTAGGACTTTAAAAACAAAAAATAAAAAAATTGACTTAAATAAATAAGATTAGGACATAAAAGTAATTAATTAAAAAGTTTTTAAAAAATTGGAAAATTATTGTGAGGATTACAAAAGTCCTCACATTTGCTCTTATATAATATAGTAATATATATATATATATATATATATATATATATATATATTTTAAGAAAAAAAGACAAAACAAAAAATTCATATAAAGCACATTTTTGTTTCTTAATGACAATCTTTATCGGAAACTCATTGCTAATTAAAAGTGGTTTGGTTGGGAACTTTGTGTAATTGTGTCGCATTTGTGTCTCATCTTTTATTTGTTTTCTTTCTGTTCGTCATTGTATATCCCTTTTATAAAAATGTGTTTTACAAAAGAAAATAGAATTGTTTATGGAAAGACTTATCAAATTAAAGTCATTTATTTGTTAATATAATTCTTGCTTATTAGTATTCTATTTTTAAAAAAAATTAATGACTCCATCCACCATATTAAAGCATGATAAATATTTTTTATGGTTGTTAAATATAATGAAATATTAAAATGATAGTTTAGTTTTAGGTATTAAAATTTTTTGAGACAAGACTCCCACATCCACCACTAAGCTATACCTATAAGCCTTGGGTGGCAACTTTTCTGATATACTCACAAGATATAGAGTTCGGAACCAAAATGACTCATTAAAAATCAAAGTGAACAAAAATACCCCAAAAAAAAATTTGGTACAAAAATACCTTTAGCGTAAAAAGATTTTTCGAGTAGCTAAAACACTTAACCGTGATTTGAGTCGAACCGCCTTTAATTGAATTAGTTAAGTTGTAAAAATAATGCGCTAAACCAAACTCTCTCTCTATAGCGCAAGATTAAAAACTGCGATATAGGACTCCACCATTTTCCCAAAACATCCTCTTATTTCATTTTCACACTTTTTTACGTAGTTTAGCCGTATATTAATCATGCTTTGAGACTGAACTTCGATATTTTATATAACCCTACTTATATTTGTACGATTAATAAGGTATATATATAATACATCAAGGATACGCAAAAGTTTGGATTGTCGTTTCGTATGGTTGAAAAGTGCTCGAAGTCCTTTTTTGTTTGAAGACTTGTAGTCATTAGCTTTACGTTATTTATGTTTTAGGGTTTCGTGTTATTTTTAAATTAATGCTTAACTCTATTTCGAATGTGTCACTTTTTTTTTCTTTTTTAATTATCAATTTAGGATGTGACACTACAAACAATAATAAAGACTAAGATAATATTTATAAATATAAATAGAAATGTAAAAAATATATAATATATTAGAAAAGCAAAAAATATATAATATTTACTTAAACTGTACAACACTATTGTATATATACTATCGTGGATGGGTCCCACATATGGTATGCCTGAGGCTATCCCTAGAGACTATCCCTAGGCCTAAGGCTCATACCATCCCCACCGCCCTCACCATCGTCTCCATCTTCTTTTTTCTTAAGAACCGTAGACGCTCTAAGTCATGATCATCTCTTCCCACAGTTGGGCCCGTGCGCCCTTGACTAGAACCTCGGCGAGCTGGGTGCCGGAAACTTGACCTCTTCCTCGTCGGGAGTCGCCACTGCAGGCGCCGAAGGATGAACCTGAAAAATATATAATAATTAGTATCATTTCTTATTTATTCAATTGAATACATTAATGTTTGTTGAATAATCAAACATGTGTATCGATAGGCGCCTGAGTATGCTCCTGAGGTGGGTCTGTAGGCGTCTGAGATGGGGTTGGTACGGAATATGATGTAGTCTCATGGACGAGACGTTGTTAGAAGTCCAAATAAAGGTTATAAAAATTAAATAAATATTTACCTTATATTGAATAAAATTGATTTTAAGTAAAAATCTTACTCGTGCCTCGATAGTCTCGAGAAGACACCTCTGCCTCGACGAGTCGATGAGAAGGCTCATGAATGGATCGCTCCTGTGGACCTACCAAAGATTGAATCCTAAAATATGAAAAAAAAAAAAAAATGAAATAATAAGTAACATACATATTTAAAATAAGCACTTTAAATAATCAAATATGTATTTTAAATATTGACCTTATATTGAATAAAACTAATTTTAATAAAAAGCTTACTGGCTCGACAATACACGGGAAGAAGACGGCGAGCTCTACAGGCCCATGGGAAAACGCCGAGTGGGTGGCTCGTGAACCTGGAGCCGAATCCTAAAATATAAAATATTACTAAATAATGAGTAACATATATATTTAAAATAAGTAATTTAAATGAACAAATAAGTATTTTAAATACTAACCGGGATCAAAAACTCATCGAAATCAAGAATTCTGGTTCCCTCTAAATTCCTCACAGGCCGCACATCAGCTAATGAAGCGCGTAATGCCGCCCAATCGACATTATCACACTCCTCCATGTATGTATTTTGACTCGGCCGTGATGAAGACTCAGGTATCTTAGCAAGTAGGAGCGCCGACGTAAACGTAAGTGAGTCCCCGTGTGAAGCCGCCACCTCCGGAATGACGTGCGGGATGGACTAAAACGGGACCATCCTCTGGAATAGGATCGGCCTTATCTACCTCTTATCTACCAGATGGTGTCCTTCACCACCGGGTCCTCTAGCAGCACCAGCTACATGCACAAAGATCCTCCTGCGAAGACGCGTCACCGCATCCCTCACTCGTGCGATGGGTGTATAGGCTAGCCCATGGTCCTCTGCGAGCACCCGGTCCTCCTCTGCGGCGCCGGCCAACACTCGGCCTGCGGGAACAGGCTCCCGCATGCGCCTAATCTCTCCTGCCTGCCGGATACCATCCTCGGATATCCGTACCATCTCCGACGCAAGCCCCACAAGCCCGGGGTAAGGCATATGCTCTAACCCCAACATGCGTAATCGTTGTACCCGCCACCGCATTTGTGTTCAACCTTGAAAAAAAAAAAAAATTTTTGAAAAGTTATTTTTTAATGCAATTAAATAAATCTAAATACGATAAACTTACTAATGCCTGCATCGCCACACGAGTATCCCACATCCACTTGCGGACGCAAAGTCCGGGTCGTCGATCAATTCCAAAGGATCCGATGATACCAAAGACACGTGTAATCCCTAACGGGAGTCACATGGACGACCACCGCTAAAGTACCCAACCTGTCCTGCCAACACGAGAGCCGACAACTACGAAAGCCAGAAAAATCATCATTAACGCAACCCGATAGTCCCGCTGGTAGTGTCGGAGCCTGCGACGGACGTCGGGGGTATACTGTACGTGTGCGCCCAAAGCTGTCGTAAGACACGCTTGGGCATGTGGTCCTTTACGATGTCCGGGTATATCACTGGACACCGTGACCCGCCAAACCCCCGACCTCGCCCCGCAAAAGGCTAGCAAACCATCCAATATAGCGTACGGCGTCCATATGAATACCGCATAACATATAAATACAAATCAATGATCACCAAGTAGAAAAGACGTTTAATCAAATTAATAATGTAAAGTTAAATAGTTTTACCGCATCGTCCGTTATGTGATCAAGCTGGTCCGGGAATAGAAGAATACTGTGGTGCATATCTACATCCCGATCAAAACACGTTGTCCACCTCCTCGCATAAAGCATGTCAATCTCGAGGTGATGCCTAGGTACGGTTAAAAAGGCACATCCTCTCTCATGCCCTTAACTATAAGCGATATTAGAAAATACGATTGTTTAGTCGTCGTTTCAATAAGTTTGTTATTAAAGGAACGCACACTTAAAATATTACCTGGAGAAGAGCAAAAAATCCATACACACACGACTAATAGAAACATTGCCGCACCAATAGACGGTCGGTATAAGCATTTGTAAAGGTACGCTAAAACAAAATAGCACCGTTCTATAGTTCCAAGCGATCCAGATGCTCCAAGAAGACTAAATATCGTAAACTAACAAAGGCACCCGATGAGTTCGGGAACAAGATGCACTCAAATATAATAAGCAGGTACAAACGGGCATGATGATCAACAACGTCCCGCGGGTGCCTCCCAACACGATCTGATCCCTCCAAATTAGTATAGCAGTGCACTAATTTGAACCCGACTCGTCCCGACATCTAGCCCTCTCGCACTGTGCACGGCTGCGAGCCTAGTCAATTATGTTACCCATGTCCTACCAGGAAAAGGCTCGTACCGAGCGTATAATGGCTCTCCATCTATCCACAATCCAAAGAGGACCTCCAATCGTGGCCTCACCAGTGCGAAGATGGAAAGTATGTGTCTCCGGCCTCCACCGCTCAACCATGGCCGTAATGAGCGCCCAATCATGTTGTACCCGACCAACGGACACGCAACGATAGATGCCGCCCCGAAACAATATCTCTAAGACGCGAGGGTATGGGGGGCGCTCGCGTAAAAGAGTCCACGCTCCTCGCGGCCTACGGGGACCCGAGCCTAGTCGATATCCCTATAATACCAGCCCATAATAACTCTGACCTATGATTGCCTTGCAAAGACAATATTGATCTATCATCGGGCCCAGGGTGAACTGCGCGCCCTGGGTGATCATCGGGCCCGGGGGGGACATTCGGATCCATGAAAATGTCCGGTCTGTACAAACTAAATTAGTCATTATTCTTGGAATGAATGAGAAATTATATTAACTAATTAATAATTTGTAAGGAATATGTGAATTATGTTGTAGTATATCTTGTGAATAATTAACATGGGATAAATAATTTCACAAATAAATAAAATAATAATGGCATATTTAACATAATAGGAGATTAATTATTTAGATAGTCTTTTCCAAAATTATTTTCACTCTCTAACCAAATATTGGAAGAAAATAATTATTTTCAACATAACTTTCGTCATATTAAATGTGGCAAAATTTAATATGTGATAGTAAGGACATGTGGTTTTGAATTATGTGATGGCAAAGACTTTTTAAGTTAATTAGTTTGGGAATCAAAATTCAAAGTAGCTATATTTGTTTAGAACTCTATTTCGAATATGTGATATATTTTTAGTTGACCAAATAGCCAACACAAATATGATAAAATTAGACTAAAAGAGTGTATTTGTCGACTACATATTTTCCTACAAACTTTTCATTTTTATCGTTAACCTATGTATTTATGAAAAGAAGAACTTTAACTATTCCTTTAGATAATCTTTTTTTATTTAACATATATATTCATGCTTTTAAAATAATATAGATTTAACAATTCATAATCATTTAGAACTTGTTTGGATGGTTGTTACCTATTGTATTATATAGTGTAGTTAGTTTAAATACAATGTTTGTTTTGATTGTTACTTTAATTTTATTGTATCGTATCGTTAAATCCATTATTATGTAACGACGAAAAGTCCTATTTTATGTAACGACTGATTTGGTCCTATACAGTACAACACAATACGATACATTATGAAACAATACATAACAATCATCCAAACAAAGTGTTAACAAAAATAATAATTCATTAACAATCAACTTCTTTCAATTCATAATCAATATTTAGCAACTAATTAATTCATAATCAATATTTAACAAATAATCAATTAAGAAAATAATAATTCATTAACAATTAACAATTCATAAATAATTAACAATTCATAAACAATTAACAAATTCACAACTCATAAACATATAACAACTTAATAATTCATAAACATTTAACCAATTAACAATTCATACACATTTAACAATAATGAATTTGCCAAAAAAAAAAAAAAAAAAGTGATGGCAAAAGCCACCTTTCTTCAAAATTTCGATCAAACAAAAAAAAAAAATGAAATTTGACTTTTTTAAAAAAATTAACGACGATTAAATGTTAAATATGCGTACAATATAATATATATAACAAATTAATAACAAAAGTTCTTAGTAGAAAACCTTAATTGAAGATTTTTGTAGAACTGTGTTAATCGAGTTGTACGCCGCTTGTTCTCACAAATACGAAGAATCTAAATTTCCCAACGAAAATTAATAGAAAACAACCTTTTTTAAAAAATTTTAACGCCACTAGAGGGACCAGTGGTGGAGTCGAAGGCATTTTATGGTGGACCCTATGGCGCAGTACTTCATTGCGCTATAGGGGATAGAGAGTTTGGTTTAGTGCACTATTTTACTGCGCTAAAGCAGTTAACGGCTCCGTCACGGTTAAGTGCTTAAAGTTATTTTTGTACCAATTTTTTTTTCTTTTGGGTATTTTTGTTCAATTTGATTTTTAATGGCTCATTTTGGTTCCGGACTCCCAAATATATACTACGCTATACTGTAAAAGTCTGTAACCTTAATAAAAGGCGGACCAATTAGAATTCTTTATTTGAAATGCAGGAAGATTCATGATGTTGTCTCATTTGGGACATAAATAATATTTCTCTATTTATTTTCAAATATTGGCTGGCTATCAATATATGAAATACCGTTTAAATATTAAAAATATTATTTTTAAGAGTATTACAAGTGAAATAATAAAGGGGAACTTACTCAAATGACTATATTTTGAGATTTTTTTTTTTTTTTTTTAGGCATAGCTACACTTTAGCTAATTACTTTTCGTAGCTATAGTAGATTGTATTCGCGCGCTACAGTAGATTGTATTCAAAATTTGGCTAAATAAGATTTCACTGTATTCAAGTTCAGATTTCGTTGTATTCAAGTCAAATGTATTCAACTCAACTGTATTCATTTGTAGCTACTTTTACACTGTATTCACTTTATTATATTTTAAATTGGTTGTATACAAAAAAATATTCTTCAAAATACATGAAATAAAAATACACCCCCAAACACAATTTTGCACTAAAAATTAACGAATACACTCAAATATTGAATACAAGAAATTAAATACACCCCAAACACTGGATTGTATGTTAAAAATATTTGAATACAATGAATTTTATACTAAAAAATTAATGAATACACTCATAAAGAAACACTATTTTTCAGATCCGACACCAAAAAATGACCGGATCTGAAATTACAGGGTGAAGGAGACACGATGCTACGGGCGGCGGAGTTGTAAGCGGTCGCCTTCAGTGAGGGAGAAGAGAGAGAGACGGCGAACAACAACAACCACGACCAACAACAATAACAACACCGTCAAAACGGGAAAGATCTGGTCGGTTGAGGTCTTTTCGCTTTTCTCTATTTTGCTTTGATCGTTTCCAAGTCATCTAGTGGTTAGTGGCGGTCACGACATCGTTGTGTAAATTTAGATCTGGCGTTGGTGGTGGGTCACGGTGAACGGTGCATGAAGATGAACAGTGAACGGTGGAAGGCGTTGTGACGGTGATCGTCGCCGGCGCAATGATGGCCGGAGCTCGTTCGCCAGAGCTCCGACGGCGGTCGTAGGCTAAGAGCATAAACAGTGAAGATAAAAAGAAATTTATAAATAATTATAATAAAGTATTCCACTTTAAATATATATATGTAACTATTAATTGTATTTAACATATTACTTTTAGCTATTGGATGTAATTAATCTAAACTATAGCTATTAAATATAAATATGTACTAGAGTTAGTTATGCCATGTAAATTTTTCAATAATAAATTTCTCTTTTAAAAAAAAAAATCAATAATTTTTCAAGTGAAATTCAATGATGATAACATGAACTTTAAATATTATCTTTTTGTTAACTCCAACTAAATGTTATCGGAACGCCTCGGCATGTTTTTATTGATGAAGTACACCATATAGCCCTTTTTTTTTGGTTAAAACCATATAGCCCTTTTGGTGACCTGGATGTAGCTCACTAAGATAGGTTGTTAGCATTATTTAAAAGTTACTAATAAAGTTTTAGTACGTATTACATTATAATATGACTTCTTTATTAAATTTGACCAACTGTAATCAAATGCCTTTAATACTTGATATATGTATTGAAACTGCTTCACTCTTCATCGGGAAAAGGGTCAAAAATGCCCTCTACTTTGGAGAAAAAGGCTAAGAGCCCGTTTGCGCTTACCGAAAAGCTTAAAAGTTCACCGAAAATTGTACTTATAAGTTATTTTAAAGCCATTTTTAAGCATTTAACCGTGATCATTTATAAATCATTTTGTCTTAAAATGTTTCAAAAAATAAATTGGGGTAGCCCAATATTTTTTTTCATAAGTTGTTTAAATTTTTTATAAGTCGCTTTTTTAAGCTAAGCCAAATGGGCCCTAAAAATATTCTCCATTATAGATTTGAATAAAAAATACCCCTCCAGTCATTAAAGTTTTTAAATATACCCCTATCTTAACGGAAATCTCTAAATCTCTCAAAATAACCCGATTTCACTTTTAAACCCACTTTATTTAAACCCGACCCAATTAAATAAAAAACGCATATGAGTTCAACTTGTTCTCAAGTCCTACATCTGGAGCCACTAGGCATATGAGCGGGTAACTCATATACTTTTTTTTATTTAGTTGGGTCAGGTTTAAATAGAACAATTAAAAATAAAATTAGATTATGTTAGAAATTTCCGTTAAGATAAGAATATATTTAAAAACTTTAATAATGAGAGACGTATTTTTTTATCCAAATTTATAACGAAAAATATTTTTAGTCCTTTTTCCCAAAATAAAGGGACTTTTTTGACCCTTTGCCCTTCTTCATCCTCTTTTTTCCACTTTTTTAAACACCAAAAACCAAATGCATATGTGTCAGCCTAGTTATCCCAAGT
Organism: Lycium ferocissimum; assembly: GCF_029784015.1. Lineage (NCBI taxonomy): Eukaryota > Viridiplantae > Streptophyta > Magnoliopsida > Solanales > Solanaceae > Lycium > Lycium ferocissimum. The sequence goes on from NC_081343.1 coordinate 59,512,281, forward strand.
TGGTGCTTTTTAAGGTGACTTTTTGAGGAACCGGTACAATCTCACCGCCGAAGCGTCACATAATTGGGCGCCTGGATCATCGTACGAGCTATTCCGACATGACAACACAAAAACAGACATTACCATTTTATGACTTCTCTATTCTCTCCTCCATCAACATTAACCCCCAAAGGATGCTTCGTTTTGAGGAGATTTGTGTATACTAGAAAGAAGTAATAGAAGATAAAAGAGTATCATTCTATAAATTCCTTTGTCTCAGATTTCTCTTTTTTCCTCCCCGGTTCTCTGTTTCTCCAAGAATCTAGTAATGTGGTCATCAAGTAGTGACAACAGGGGACTTTCAAATTCTTATAAATCATCATCATCATCATCATCATTAATATCTACATCTTCTTCATCTCCTTCCCCATTTTCTCCAAGACTTAGAACCATGGAAGAAGTGTGGAAAGACATTAATCTTTCTTCTCTTCATGACCACTGTACTAATTACTCTAGAGACCATGATCATCATAATCATCGTCAAGCTGCTAATTTTGGTGGGATGATTTTACAAGATTTCTTGGCTAGACCCTTTGCTCATTCACCCTCACCAGCAGCAACAGCCTCCCCTATTCCAGCAAATCCAGCTACTACTACTATGCTGAATTTGAACTTTGTTCCAGACCTTCATTTCTTTGATAATAACAACTTAGACCCTTTAAGGCAAAACACAATCTTGCACCAACCAACTAGTATGATTGCTCAAGTTCCATTTGAGGCCTTGGCTTCGGTGAATGCTAGTGGAAGAAAGAGGGTTGTCACTGAAACAGAGAACAATTCTACTGGGGGCAGCAGAAATAAGAGGATGATCAAGAACCGTGAGTCTGCTGCTAGATCAAGAGCTAGAAAGCAGGAAAGTATTAGCACTTTCTTAATCGTTGTTTTAAAAATGTTTTCTTGTTGTCTTGTCGTTTTTTTAGCAATAAACTATGTTTGTTAAACTAAAGATGGTCACTGCCCTTTTCGCCAAAATAATAAAAACTGAAAAGGACAATACATAAAATAGTAAAAACTATGTTTGGTATGATACACGTAAATAAATCAAGCTAGCTCTTGTCACACTTTGCTGCTTCTGTCTGTTCCTTCTATGTTCTTGTTTTGGACAATATGCTGAGTCTCCTCTGTTTCTTGGTTTTCCCATTGATGTTCTCCATAACTTGCAAGGGGCGGAGCTAGAGCTTCACTTACAATTTTGGCTCGGCCTCTTTATTTTTAAAAATTTACTTAATATGTATAAATACTTAATTTATTAAGAACACAGTAAGTTACATTTTTTAGAATGCAGAATTCATAAACTTAAAATTATAGCTCCGCTGCAGGCTTATATGAATGAGTTGGAGGTGGAAGTAGCCCATTTAGTGGAAGAGAATGCCAGGCTCAAGAAGCAGCAGCAACAGGTCCTTTCTTTTACCATTTTTTTGCTTTTCCATTGTGAAGATTTATTCGGCTCATAACTACTTCCTCTGTCTCAAAATATTTGTGGCATTTTTCATTTACAGCCCTATTAAGAAGGTAACATTTTGACTATTTTATCCTCTTTAACATATTTCATCATGGTCTCTTTCCTCAATAAATATTTATTCTATTAATAATGAAATCTCTTAAATATTGATATGTGAAGTCATAAAATTAGCCCATTGATGTAATTAATATAAGGATAAAATGAAAAAAAACTACTTAATTTTATTTTGAATAAATAAAACAATAAATATTTTGAGACTAGTATATTTAGTGGATCGATGAATATTTTGAGACGGAGGGAGTAATGATTCCCTTGATTAGAAAAAATTAAGGATATAAATGACTCATCATTTTAGTGGTGTTTTCTTAATTTGGCCAGTTACACTTAGCTGCAGCTGCTCAAGTTCCCAAAAAGAACTCTCTGTATCGGTCATCAACTGCCCCATTTTGAGAAGTTTCAGAGGAAAGCTTGAGAAAAAGGTGTGATAGTAAATTTTAGAAGATTTATCAAGTGCTGCTACTACTACTACTATTTCTGTAACTCTTCCCATTTGTCCTTTTTGTTTGTAATATGAACTGAGTACTGTTGTTTGGTGGTGGCCGTGTGGGCCGATGAATATTTATCACTAGCTAGCCCCCACAAAAGAAAGGAAAATAGGCTTGTGATTTAAGGAAAGTGTAGGGCAATATCAAATAGGAAGACGGTTTAGTCTTTTATGGTAATGGAAACAATCACCAGCAAACTAGCTGGAATTTGTATTTCCCTCTTTGTTTGGACCTTAGGGTCTGTTTGGAAAGCCACCGGTAATTGGAATTGGTGTAATTACTACCCTAGTAATTACAAATAGGAAGACGGTTTAGTCTTTTATGGTAATGAAAACAATCACCAGCAGACTAGCTGGAATTTGTATTTCCCTCTTTGTTTGGACCTTAGGGTCTGTTTGGAAAGCCACTTGGTAATTAGAATTGGTGTAATTATTACCCTAGATTAGTAATTGATTGTAATTAAAAATGACTTATTTGTTTGTCATAATGTAATTACAGTGTAATTACAAGCGTCTTTGTTTGGTTGCACAAGTGTAATTACAAAGTTAGTTTAATTTAAAAATAAAACTTAACTATAAAAAATTAAAAATTAATATTTAAATGTTAATTTTTAAAGGCACATATTAGTTTGACACATTGCTCCTTGAAAATATGTTAATTAATAATCGTATATTTGTAACTAATATTGTAAAAAATAGTTGATATATAATTTCAAATTAATAATATTTTTATTTTTATTGATTAGAAAACTTAAAAGCATAATTTTTTTGTGAGAACATCATTGGATTTGATGTTTGAAAAAAAAAGAATATTTATAACTATAATGTCACAATATTATTCAAATGTTTAACAAAAATTCTATCAATTATAAGTGAAAAGTAAACAAGCAGCAATGTGAAATAATAAGTCAATAGTACTAAAACAAATAAATTAAAGTCTATATATAACCTAAATTCAAAATCCAAAAGATTTTTTTTTAACATAATACTCTTATGTCAAATTCCAATACTACATAAGTAAGTTTCAACGTAACATAAGTAAATACTCTTATAATTCAAAAGAAAGGGAAAATATAAGTCTATAACCACATTCACAACGAAATTCTACTTTAATAACGTCACTCATTATATACTAAGTTTGTTAATGACTCATTCTTTCTAATATTAAGAGATGTAGTTTCAAAAATTAGAATAATAATAAGATTATGCAAAATGAATAAAATGAAAAAATTAAAAAATACAAGCAATTACATGAAACCACAAGAAGTAAATGTTGGGAATGAGAAGAAAGGAAATGAAATAAAAATAATATAAAAAGAAAAATATATTTTAAAAAAATAAAAATAATTAAAAAGTAAAAAGAAAAAATAAATTAATTAATAGAAATTAAAAAAATAAATTAGAAAAGCAAAGAAAAATAAATTAGAAAAACAAAGAAATTAAAATAAAATAAAAAAGAAATTAAATATTATAAATTAAAAAAGAAAGAAATAAAATAAAATAAAAAAGAAATAAATTAAAAAGTAACCCTGTAATTACAGGGTGTAATTAATTAGGCCCCCCCTTTGAGAATTGGAGAGTAATTCACCCCGTCAATTACACACAATTCTCAAGTGTAATTACACCTCAAATAAATGTGTCAAACTATGTAATTATATCCAATTACAATTACCTGGGTGGCTTTCCAAATAGGTTAGTGTCCCTCTGTATTCATTTGTTCCAACTACCTCTTTTTTTCCAAAAAAAAAAAAAAAAAAAAGAATTGTTTTTATTACATAGGGTAGGGGCAGAGCTATCAAAACGGGTCAACCCAACCCAAGCCTCGCTGGCCATGAAATTTGATGGGCTACGGCTGGCCGGCCCTTCATTCGCAAACCTTAAAATATCCAATTACCAGAAAATCAGCCCTCCAATTTTAGCAATCTTTTTTTTTATTTTTTATATATATATATATATAAAAAAATTCTTTCCTCTTTATATTCAAATCCTATAAGTAAGTAAGTAGGGATTTAGTAGCTCAGTTGGCTGGTTACCTGAACTTTTACCTTGTTGGTGAGGTTCGAATCCTGACATTGTAATCCCCTCCCCCTACCCCCTTTGTAATATTTTTTTTTTTAAAAAAAAAAGAAACTATAAGTATGTCGATTTGTTAATATTTTTAACATATGATTATATGAAAATACATAATTCTACGACAACTTATAGCTTATTCAATATCAACTACATTTGAATTCGTTTGTGATAAGCTTGTCTTAATGAACATTTTCATGTTCGTCTATATTCATATTCAAATTTAATTAGTTTAATATTATCAAATAATTATATTTCAAAATCAATTAGATGATTCACATATTTAATATATTACCTCTTTGAATTTGGGTAATATCATGCAACCAATTTCAAGTAGCAACATCCAACAAGTGTTTGGATATTTTCATGAAGGATGTAACTTTTATACTTAGTTATTAGGTAGTTTAGTAGTACGGATTTAACGCTAAATGAATAGTGTATTATAAGATACTAAAACTTATTCGATAATCATTATTCCTAGTTTTTACTTCTTTTTTCACTATTTTATTTTAAATTTTGAATTCAAATTAAATCGCAATCATAAATGCAACTTTTATACTTGGTGATTAGGATTTAACGCAATGAATAAAATAATGTGTAAGATACTAAGACGTATTAGTTAATCACTATTCCTAGTTTTTACTTTTCACAATTATTTATTATTTTCAATTTAAATTAAATAGCCTTAGGCCCACGAGTCGGCCTTGTTCTAGCCTCAAGTGCCGGCGGGCTAACTTGGGCTGTGCTTATAAGCCTCAGTGTTAAACCGGCTTGAAAAATCTTGACCCAACCCTTGGCCAGTGGTGGGTACGGGTTGGGCGCCTCAAGGCCAATTTTTTAGGGCGAAGGAGAAATAAGAAAGGGATTACAACGTTGGGATTCGAACCCTTACCAACAAGATGAAAATTCAGGTAGTTAGCTAACTGAGCTATTAGATTCCTACCACCTCTTTCTTTCTAAAATTGAGTTGGCTGGTTATTTGTGCCTACTGCGTGCCTAGTCCTTATAAAAAAAAAAAGTAAAGTGAGTGGTTACCACGAAGGAGTGTGATGCGATAAATGTAATTTTTCTATGTTTAACTAAAACTTTTCACTTTTGAAGGTGCCGTTAGATAGATGAGATTATTTCATTTTTTATTAGGTGTTGTTTGGACATGTGATTTCAAATAATAATTTGGAGATCACATATTGAATAAAACTGGAACCGGAGCCTAAATGGCATAAATTTGCCACAAAAAAACCAAAATGGTATGCCTTTTTTTTTTTCAAACCAAAATGGGTATTTCGTTGGATAACCAACGAAATACCCGCATCTTACTGTTCATACCCGAATTATTTTTTTAAATTTTTTAATTTTTTTTTTAATTTTGGTGCATTTCGTGAAATCTTTGAACGAAATGGCATTAAAATTTTTTTTATTAATTTCGTTTATACAAAAAACGAAAGTAAAAATAAAAATATTTTTGGCCATATTTAATGGACTACCAACGAAATAGGACAAATTTTTTTTTTTTTAATTTCGTTTTTGTTAACCAAATTGTTAGCCAAATAAAAAAAAAAAAATTAATGCTATTTAGATTAAGCATTTCACGAAATGCAATCAAATTAAAGAATATTACTATATTTCCCTATTTCATTTTTGTATAAACGAAATAATTTTTTTTTTAAATTTCTTTTTTTGTGTAAAAGAAAAAAAAACTTTGTTTAGTTTATACAAAAATGAAATAGGGAAATATAGTAATATTCTTTAATTTGATTGCATTTCGTGAAATGCTTAACGAAATAGCATTAAATTTTTTTTTTTATTTGGCTAACAAAAACGAAATTAAAAAAAAAAAAATTATCCTATTTCGTTGGACTACCAACTAAATAGGATTTTTTATCCTATTTCATTTTTATATATGAAAAACGAAATTAAAAAAAAAAAAAAAAACAAAATTGTTGCATTTCGTGAAATGTCCAACGAAATGCAACAATTTTTTTTTTTTTTTTTCACTTTTTCATATTAAAAACGAAATTAAAAAAAAAATTGTTGCATTTCGTTGGACATTTCACGAAATGCAACAATTTTGTTTTTTTAATTTCGTTTTCATATATAAACGAAATAGGATAAAAAATATTTATATATTTTTTATCCTATTTCGTTGGTAGTCCAACGAAATAGGATAAAAATATATATTTTTAATTTCGTTTATATAAAAATGAAATAGGAATACATACATATATATATATATATTTCATTCATGTACCAATGAAATAGGATGAATATATATATATTTTTGTGTTTCATTTATAAAAACATTTATATATTCACGAAATAAAAAAAAATCTTATTTCGTTTTTTAATAAACGAAAAAAAAACTAGTTGTAAAGTCAAGACATAACTTTATTTTAAATATAAATATAATTCTAAAAAATATAGGGAGAAAAACTAGTTGTAAAGTCGTCAAACTTTAGATGGTCATAACTTTGCGCTCGGACGTCCGATTTACGCGATTTTTTTTTTGATTTTGGCTATTTTCCGAGATCTATGCACACAAACCGCCATAAGGCGGTTTGGCCGAGTCGATTTTAAAAAAACGCCTTTTATCACATTCAATTTCAATTTTTTCCCAAATTAGCGTGAAATTTTAGTTTTATTTACTTTATAAGATGATGATACGCAATAGATTTCAACGTAAAAATCTAGGGGTAATGTATCCGTGAATGTCAATTTCACACGCGGTTTCAATTTTTGAAAATAAAGGCGACTAATTTTCTCGATATATAAAGTTGACTAAAATAACCTTACGGTTAAACACTAAGTTTTTTTAAAAATATATTTTAAAAAAATTAAAAATAGCTTTTAATCAATTTGGAATATATATATATATATATATATATATATATATATATATAAATCAATTTCAAAAATATATAAAAAAACTGTTTTTTTTATATTTCGTGGATTGTTCCACGAAATGCAAAATCGAAAAAAAAAAAAAAACATATTTCGTGGATTGTTCCACGAAATGTAAAAAAAAAAAAAAAAAAACAGTTTTAAATTAAAAAATAAAACAGTTTCGTTAATATAAATAAAGCTGTTTTTTTTTTTTGCATTTAGGTGGAACAATCCACGAAATATGTTTTTTTTATTTTTTATTTTGCATTTCGTGGAACAATCCATGAAATATTTCATTGGTACATGAATGAAATATATATATGTATATATATATATATATATATATGTATGTATGTATGTATGTATGTATTCCTATTTCATTTTTATATAAACGAAATGAAAATAAAATTATTTTCCTATTTCATTTTTTAATACACGAAATGCAAAATATATATATATATATATAATTTCCTATTTCATTTTTTTATTCACTAAATACAAAAAAAAAAAAAAAAAAAAAAACCTATTTCGTTCATTAGATTACGAAATGCAAAAAAAATAAAAAAACAAATCAATTTCCTTCATTAATACATGAAATAAATATATATATATATATATATATATATATATATATATATATATATATATATTTTCCAATTTCCTTTTTATACGAACGAAAATTAGAAAAAAATTTATCCTATTTCATTTTTGTATAAACTAAACAAAGTTTTTTTTTCTTTTACACAAAAAAGAAATTTAAAAAAATTTATTTCGTTTATACAAAAATGAAATAGGGAAATATAGTAATATTCTTTAATTTGATTGCATTTCGTGAAATGCTTAACGAAATAGCATTAAATTTTTTTTTTTTTATTTGGCTAACAAAAACGAAATTAAAAAAAAAAAATTTTTTAATGCCATTTCGTTCGATTTCACGAAATGCACCAAAATTAAAAAAAATAAAAAAATTTGGTTGAAATAATTCGGGTATGAATAAATGCGGGTATTTCGTTGGTTATCGAAATACCCATTTTAATTTGAAAAAAAAAAAAGGCATACCATTTTGGTTTTTTTGTGGCAAATTTATGCCATTTAGGCTCAGGACTCAATAAAACTTCAACTTAATTCTCCTCGAAGGTAGAATTTCAACTTCAAATTTATTATTTTAAATTTTCAAAAATATAAAACTTAGCCCATACTATTAGATTTTGCAAAAAAGCGTCATCTTTGTTAAAAAGTAATTATCCAACTCTTACTTTGCCAACCCCTTTTCCCTCTTCCGTAAAACACACCCAAAAATCTGTTGGGGATACTGCGAGGAATCTTTTGTTAATCATTAATTTAGGTAGGTCTACTTATTTGGTATGATTGTATAAAAGTTGGGAAAGTTTTAACTGTTTTTACAAATCGCAAGTTTTCATGGTTAGGAGGAAAAGTATAACTCGATTTCAAATCATTGTTTGCAAAACTTATACCAAACACAATTTCAAATCCAAACAACTGCTTAAGGTTTTAAATTCGAGCCTTAAAAATAGAGAAATAATTTGATAAGGAGCATCTTCCTCTTTAATAAACTCAACGTAGTTTGAGTTTTGAAAATTAGAAGAAAAAAAAAAAGAAATTCTTAGCAAAGAGGAGTTTCTTTCTAGTGAGGCCCATAATTGGAGAAAGTGAATTTTGGATATCGAATGAATATGAAAAAGTAAAGTGAGTGGTTGTGAGAAGGTGAGGCCTCGTATGATGTCGTACTATGTTAATAGGCTGGGCTGGAATAGAGTATGCTAATTAGCATCATATAGTACAAAGTTTGGAATCATATGTTTTTATGGAAAATTTTTTAAATAAAAAGTTGTGTGGCTATTTTGTGAAGACGAAAAAATGAAAATTTTGTGGATCTAAAAATGTAAGATGTAGGTCAACTTTTTTATCTAACAAAAAAGAGCGACACACAGTAAAACTTTTCATTTTTAAGTGAGGGTGTAGTAATGGCTTCTTATGTTGGCTATCACTTTCATTAATTTTCTTTTTGTTCTGCTGTGATAGATCTAGGGACCAAATTTATTTCTTCGCCCATATTATTACTACTGCTGTTGATTGATTGTGATGCTTGATGCCTTGCTTTTTGACGTATTACTTTCTACAAAGAATCAGGGTTTTGTTCTAAAAACATCACCTAATGAAATGGGACATTTATTTTTTCAGAATCCTTAATATGTCTTTTAGATGTTAAAAGCTAGTTTACGTGTACTGTTAATTGAAGTTGTTGTTTTATTATTCAAAATATTTAGAAGATGTTGGGAAGTTTGCATCAAAAGTAAAAATCATTCGACATTTCTAGCTATTAGTAATTGTGTTATATAAAACATGGCACATGGATTAATACATTAAACTTAGCTGTTGTTTCTATGATTCCAATGTTAGAACAAGAATGATAATAATAAAGAAATCCAAAATAAAAACACAAAGGCACGTTAAGACGTTTCTTGAAGATAGTTAGACGGAAGAATAAATATGACTGTCTTCGGGATTATTTAGCGTGACAGTAGCGTTGAAAGTTGCTCTTCTATTCTTGAATTGGTGATTCGCCTTTTGATCAATGTCTCTCAAAAGTTTTAAGGAAATTGTTTCTTCAAGTGCTTGCCTTTTCAAAAGAATGAAACACTATTTATAGGATAAAAATTACATAACATAAAAGTTTTCATTAAATAGGATTTAAAATGAGTTCATGAATTTTTCTTAAAATACATGCAACTTTAATGTAACTTTCAAGAACCTAAAACGTAAAATACTAAATGAAAAATGTATCTTCAAATTCACATTCATTTAGTTTGAAAAACTTGTCGGATGGAAATGTTTCAAAATTAATTAAAACATTAACTTAACATCCAATTATACATTACACGAATTAAGAGTTGCTCCGTCCGTTTCATAATAAGTGGTATTTTTTGTTTGGGCACAACTCTTAAGAAAACTGATCCCTCCTAAAAATTAACAAGTGTTTTTAGTAACTTGCCCTTAATCAATGTCTTGAAAAAAATAAATCTTTAGTGGATGCTTGGGTATGTAAAATTTCATTTATTTAAATAAGGATAAAATTGGAAGAAAAAAATCAATGTCTTCTTGATTTTGTGAAATAATACTTATTTTGAAGCAAAATAAATAGGTAAGAACATCACTTATTATGAAATGAAAGGAGTATTTCAAGTTAAGATTAAATTTTCCCGAGTTGAAATCAGGATACAATATGTATTAAGATCATATAATTATCTATTTCATATAGAAGGTGATATTATCCATCTTGATTATAACTTTAAAACTATCATCTTGAACTAACCTTGTTTGACCCGGGGGTGCATAAGAGAAAACACGGAAAGAGGGGTCTTTCTCGGAACAACTTTTGTAGGAAAAAAAAAAAAAAAATCCATAAATAGGATTCACGCACTAATTTAGTGCGTGAAAGGATAGCACCAAAAATAACGGTTTGACCTTTCACGCACAAAATTTGTGCGTGAATGAATGATATTTGCCCTCTTTTCATGGGTTCTTTTTTTCTTCTTATTAATTAGTTTTTTTTTTTTTTATTTTTTTTTTTTTATGGTGAACAAATAAATGGGTCCTTTTTTTTTTAAGTTGAGAATCAAAGAATATTGAAAACACATATAGAATTTTTGAAAAAATTTAGTGTTTTTTTCATACTTTAACCAACGATTAGAGATTGTAATATTTTATAACGATATTTTTTTAACTACGATAATGTAGGCGACCCATCAAGGATACATAGACGTTCGGACAGTCATTTTAGGGGGTTGAAAAAGGTGCGAGAAGGAAGTTTTGTTTGAAAAAAACTTAGTGTTTTCCATACTTTGACCAACGATTAGTCGTGTGTGTGAGCAAAATATTTTATATAGAAGATATTTTTTACGTACTGATAATGTAGGCCCGTACATCAAGGATACATAGACGTTCGGATAGTCGTTTAGGGGTTGAAAAGGTGCGAGTAAGTTTTGTTTGAAAAAACTTAGTGTTTTTTTATTTCAGCAAAGTTATGACGGTTAAGACCATTAAGTTTGAGAAATTAGTTTTTCACCTTATATTTTTTAGAATTAGATTTATATTCAAAAATAAAGTTATGTCTTGATTAAAAAATAACACGCTTAAATCAAAACCTTAAAAAATAAAACATTAAGCAAAACTTAGCTGCTTTTCTCAAATGACTATCGAACAATCTATGTATCCTTGATGTATTGGGCCTACATTATTGTAAGAAAAAATATCGAGTTATATAAAATATTGACGTTTAAGTGTTAACCGTAATCGTTGGTCAAAATATGAGAAAAAAAACACTAAGTTTTCAAACAAAACTTCTTCGGGCACCTTTTCAACCCTAAAATGACTATCGAACGTCTATGTATCCTTGATGTACTACGTTATTGTAGAAAAAAATATGGTTAATATATAAAATATTGATCTTGACGCGCGACTAATCGTTGGTCAAAGTATGGAAAAAAACACTAAGTATTTTCAAACAAAACTTAGTGTTTTTTTCAAAATGACTAACGTCTATGTATCCTTGATGTATTGGGCTTTACATTGTTGTACGCAAAAAAAAAAAATCAGGTTCTATATAAAATATTAAGTCTTGTGACTTTTAATCGTTGGTTAAAGTATGAAAAAAACACTAAATTTTTCAAAAATTATATGTGTTTTAATATTCTTTGAAATTTATTTATTCACCATAAAAAAAAAAAAAAAAACTAATTAATAAGAAGAAGAAAATGAAGGAATGGTTGAAGATGGTGCAAGAAAGAAAATATCGAACTCGTTTCACGCGCAAATTTTGTGCGCGTGAAAAGTATTATTATTTTGCGATAATTGCGTGAATCTTATTTATGTATTTTTTTTTTTGTATTAATTTGGTTGAAACTTTTGTTTTTTGAAGTTGCGGGTTCGTCTTTCTCAAGGTGCAGAGAACAGTGATCCATGTCTATTGGAACCTTAATTAGCCCATGTAGTCAACAGATGTTAATGTGCGCCAAGTCTTTTTATGCTAGGTTCCAAATTCATTGAATGTGCACCTCATTTTGATCTGCTCTTTCTTTTGTGTTTCCCTTTGAGAAAAGAAATCATTTCACCTCTAGCTTGACATGAAAATTGACTTTAGTAAGCTAAATTTAAATTGTATTTATATCACTCTTGTGTTTCTGGTGTATTTTCCTTTCAAAAAAATACATGATGTATTGATGTATTAAGATCATATAATCTTCATTTTTCATTTTTCTTTTTTATTTCACCACACTTGTAGCAACCACCACCGCGCGCCGCCACCACCGGCCTCCGCCTCCGCCACCACCAACCACCGCCTCCTTAAATCAACCCAACTGAAAAATCCCATCTTTGTCAAAGATTTTCTTTTATTAATCATATTTCCACGTTAATTAATTCCCAATCAATTATTAAAATTCCTAAATCACATTTTTTCCAATATTAACTACCACCTTGCCCCCATCCACCAACCTTTCTTCTTCTTCAATAACCCCCTCCCCCGGCCACACACCATCGATTGACTTAATTTGAAGGGTAGGGTGATTTCTTCATTGTTTTTAGAATGAAGAAAAAACACATTTGAAAAGCGATTCGTGCATTTCTATCGAGCTTAATGTTAATTTTCAATTAAATCGTGATTGGTTTCCCATTTTAGTTTTGTCGGCAAGATTATCGGTTTAGTTGCTTAATTGATTGGTGGGTATGTAAATGTTGAATCTTGAAAAGTACCCGAGAAACTAAAGTTCACATTTTTCTTATTCTTGAGATGAGAATTGGGAATTGAGTTTTGAAGTTTAAAAGGAATTGAATTTCATAAAGCTATCGGTATCATCACAGAACACTTTGATTGAGTAAGAAAACAGATGCGACAACGTTGCTTCGGTGGTGGGGGAAGGTTGGCGGGGACGATGGTTGTGGAGGTGGGTGGGAGGTAAGTTGGGGGAGGGATTCGATTGGGGTGATTGGGGGGGGGGGGGGGGGGGAAGAGGAGCGGGAGGTGGTGATTACAGTGATGGTGGTGGAGGTGGCGATCGTGGGGGCGGGGATTCGGTTATTGATTTCGGTGGGGTGGGGAAGAGGAAAGCGAGGTGGGGAAGAGGAGCGGGTGGGGGTGCGGGGGTGCATTTTTATTTTATTTTTTTAATTATATATTATTTTTATTTTAATTTTTAATTGTATAATAATATATATATATATATATATATCAGCGGGCCCATCTTTTTGTATTTTTCACTCTTTTAATTTTTTTTTTTTTCCATGTCAGCATTTAGGGTTGTATTTAATTGAGACGTAAGTTATTAAGGGGGGTTATATAAATACAACTTAAATTTAGTTCTTTAAAATGAATTTTCGTGCCAAGTTCACGAATGAAGTGATGTCTTTTCTCTTTCCCTTTTCTCGTGTTACATCACTTATATACGACAAATGAAGTTTTGGTTGGAACAATTAAAGGGATGGGTCCCGTCCAGTACGTATTCATTATCCAATGGACTGCTTTGGCACCATGTTGAAGTTGGAGGATGCATTACAGTGCAATTATGCTTGCCATTTCATATATTCCCCTTTTCTTACGTTGAAGTTCTCTTTTCAGAAATCAACTATACATAAACAATAGTCTCTTGTACGTGAACTAATGCCTCTTTAGCGATTCAATAGGAAAATTATTCCTTCATATAAAGTGTGAATCTGTTTGATTCAAGAGAATAAATTTTGAATATTTTTTCATATGAACTCCTAAGCAAGTTCATTAACAGTTCGAATGTCAATTAGTATGACGTACAAATTGAAACTACAATATTGCCGATATCAATATGTACAGAACACATATCCCAACAACTTCCGTTATCGTCCAGCGGTTAGGATATCTGGCTTTCACCCAGGAGACCCGGGTTCGATTCCCGGTAACGGAATTTTTTTGTTCTTCCTAATCGCTCTTATGGGTGGGGAAAAAAAAAACTTTTCTTTGAAGTCAAGGAAATCCCTTGAACTCCTATATGTAAATGGTTTTTATTCAAGTCCTTTTTGTCAAATTCTAGCTAAACTTTCACCTTGTTAATAAGAGTTCGGTTCCCACCTTCTAATCCCCTCCCACATTTACCCTTCCCACCTTCTAATTCCCTCCCGCATTTACCCTTCGCTTACCCTATGTAATTCAAAAATACTTCTCTTAACAAACAATCTTTAATTTGTAAGGTTCTGCTAAATTTTCTTTCTTTTTGTATGATATTGTAGTTATAAGCATTATTTTCGTTTAGTTTAGAAAGTTTTCTCTATTAATTTTATAATCATAGCATCTGTAGAAGAGAATAAAATTGACTACACAAAAGCAATGGCGTATGCACATAAGCGTGTCGATATTTATAGAAGAGAATAAAGATATTAATATCACATCTGCAGGTAAGAGATAGTCTTGACCTATTGGTTAAGTTCTTTTTCAAGCTACAAGAGGACGTGAGTTCGATACTACATAGCCGCAATTTTAAGCCACAAAGGTCACATTTGCCAAAAATATACTTAGGTTGTTCGAACCTACAACATCGGACAACAAAATCATGCGCTGAACCAATACTCCAAGTGACGCCCAATGTTCAGGGCTGTCATTTTTTTTTCCGACAAAGCGATGTCGCCTAACAACCCTTGGTTCAACGTGGGTCAACCCCTGCATAGAATTTTAATTCCATTTAAAAGATCAAGTATTAATAGAGCGTAATAAGTCAGTCAACCGCTAACTGAAGGATAATTTAGATAATCTGAGAATTTGAAAATTTGGACCTATAAAAACAAGAGGAAATGGCTCAATATTTAATTTACAATTTGAATAAAAGAAAATGATTTTCGGAAAAATCGTTATTTTTAAGTTATTTTCATATATCTTATGTATAGAAATTAAAATTAATAAAACATTAAAGTTATAATTCTCCTGTCCTATAATTTTCCAATTAAAGAGAAAGGAACAAGTGGCTAAAGGGCAAATAGATGATAAAGATGAAGCTGACATGGAACTAATAGTAGCTTCCTTGTCTTGCTATTAAATTCATTGGGCACTATCCAATTCAAAGGCTTGAACAATCCCAGCTAGGCTATTAAATTCTTTGAAGATATCATTTTTATATATTTTCTCTCCTTTTTCCTCTTTTGTAAGTGGATTTTCTCAGCGGATTTTCAACCTCTGCTTCAGGAAGTGTCACTAGCTAGGCTAGGTTTCCTTTTCTTAATCATTTTTGTTGTGTAAATTGGTCTTGAAGTTTTATTACGATTTTACTTCACAAATTGATCTTCTCCAAAACATTTTGTTCGTCCTAAAATTGGTCTAACATTTTGTTATGAGTTAGTGACTCCATTAAGTTGATATGTCCTTGAATGACAAGTGTTAGGCAGTGAATGATGCTAATAATGGAGAAATTTTGTATACAATTTTTTTGACAATTTAAAGCATCAAAGGTGTACAATGAAACTTAGAAATCAACGCACCCCAAACAAATGGAACCAAAGCGAATAGTTACTTAAGTATTTGTGCTTTCTCTTTTGAGATTCCAATGTTTTGTAACTAGGAAATGCTTCCACTGCTACATTATCAACACGTTGTCACTCTGTACAATTGATCAGAAGCCAGCAACATGGAAGGATGAAAACCAAATGACCATCTCCTCTGTTATCGCCTCTGTTTTGAGAGATAACTTCTTTCCATCTTCCATCGAAAATCGACAAACTGGACACGTTTTTTGGGCTCCATTTAACCACCTATCGACACATTCGCGATGAAATTCGTGTAGGCAAGGCAAGATTTTACTGTCATCTCCATCCTTCAATCTTGATAAGCACACACAACATCTTTCTCCAGCCACTTCATGATAAACTCTCGACTTATTCTGACTATTATTACTAGCTTGAATCACCTTTAACATCAATATATCCTTGAATGTAGAGATTGAGATCAACAACTTTTTGAAAGCCATTTGGGTTTAGGAGAACAAAGGAGAAACATTTTGATGTGTGATATATAAGTGGGATGGTATATAGGAGAAATGTCAAGGAAATAGTGGTTGCTATGTTAATTTGCGTGGGTTGGAAGAGTGGTTAGGGATTTTAGAGTAGCACCAACAAAGACTGCAACTTCTAGCCATTATTTTAGGACATGCGACTGTTGAGTTCCAACTCTTTTAACTTAATTATTCAGTCATGTTTAACAGAAATGTATTTGTTGAGTTCCTAAAACTGATAGCCCAATTGCCAAGTTACACAGAAATGAAGAATTGATAAGGCTGCTTGAACTGTCACTTAGTATTCTTATTTAGACATGCCAAAAGGCTTTCCGGACTAATTGAATATTTATTGGTAAAAAGTCTTCTATACATATCTCTCACCAACCTTAGTAGCAGTTAAAAGGCATCAAAATTTTCTGTTGCTTGAAAACGACATCATTACTGTTTCACCTTTCCACATTCTTTTCTTTTGGTTTTTATCTTGTGTTCGTTATCATCTTTGGACCCAATTAATCTAGATTTACGACGGGATGGGAAGTCTCACATTGGAGTAAAGTACTTACAAAAGCAAGTCTATTTTCGGGGATGGAAAGGTATTTATGAGTTGCCAGTCTTACCACCCCCATCAAAAACTATGATGGTCACTATTTCATCTTTCAAAACAAGGACATTAGCAATCCTGCCCCAATAAGCTAATTAAGATGGGGCAATTCGCAGGAATGCCCTATTTTGGGGTGGTCTTTAATTTTTACCCATTAAATTGGTGGTCTTTAATTTTTGTCTTTCGCTAGAACCCATTGGTTTCGGATTCGAACCTCCGCTCAGTCAAAAATTAAAAAAAAAATCGCAATATAGAGGTTTGGATTCGCAAGACATAATTTTGCCTTCAAAACTGCTTGAAGGAAAATTACTCGCTTGCGAAATTCTTGTTTTTTTTTCTTGGGGTGCTCAAACTCAAAACCTCGGGGTATTAGGTGAAGGACAAAAATTAAAGACCACCCCAAAAGAAGGGCAATCCGCACAAAAAATTGATTAAGATGTGACACTTGCAGACCAAATATTGGGAAATTTGGATACTAGAGTACGAAAACAAAAGAAAAATAGCCAGGCACAAGTGTCCGAAAATAGATCTAAAAGAAACTGCCCTATAGTAGAGAAGTCAATTGTTTCCTCTTAGCCAATTCATTATTCCCTAAAATTTGACAATATAGTTTAGATTATCACACAATTATTGTTTTCTTTCATTTTAACCAAAACAATATTATTGTTTTCTTTTTTCCCGCTAAATAAATCACTCTTTAACGAGAAAGAATAACAAAAGTACAGAGAAAAGGTCCAGGCCATGATCCAAGATAATGGACTAATAGAGTAGCAAATATATTTAACTCAAAGCAAGATAGACACATCCGAAGTCCAATTAAGAGACCCAAATTGGGTCCGGTCAACCTTGGTAAAGGAATGAAGGATGGAGAAAATTCGACCCCATACATGTGCTACCAAATGATAATATTCTCTTATTAAGGTTTATATTTCAACTTTAAGCCACTGATTTCACTCGATAAACACACGTATTCGCTCATTCGAGAATCTTGACAGTGACGTTCAGGGATAGGGATATGTGCAACTATATGCAGCAAAAGATCAATTCTCTAGAGAACAAGTTTTAGGTGATCGATTTCAACTAGTAATAACGTGAAAAGTATCTTTGTAATGCTCTTGAGATTTAGAATTGAAATTGTAAACTGATCAAGACTTTTATTGATGAACTGATTATTACGATAGCTCCAATACAATGGGAGAAATGATTACAAACAATAATGGAACCCTAACTACATTCCATTTGGAATCTTTTTTTTTTTTTTCGCAGATTGTCCTTCGATGGGGGTGGTCTTTAATTTTTATCCTTCAAATGGGTGGTCTTTAATTTTTATCTTTCGCCTAATACCCTTAGGTTCTGGTTCGAATCCCAACTTAGTAAAAATAAAAAAGAAATTTTCGCAAGGCGTTGCAGAATTTTGCACAATTCTGTGTCTGTCCATGCAAAACTCTGTCAGGCCAAAATTCTGCCTTGCGAATCCAAACTCTACCTGATGAATTTTTTAAAATTTTTGACTGAGCGGGGGTTCAAATCCGAAACTAAGGGATTTTTAGCGAAGGACAAAAATTAAAGACCACCAATTAGAGGGACAAAAATTAAAGTCCACCCCCAGCGGAGGACAATCCTGCAAATTGCCCATTTGGAATTACCAGTAATTGCTAAGCCCAATAACTCTAGGCCCAAGTCGTTATAACAACTCAGTCCGCCTAACAACCCAAATGATCTCAGCCGTTGATAACTAACCGACTTTTCCCTTCTAATCTTAGCAGCCCTTTTATTTAATGACGCTGATCGCCACGTGTCACGATCTGAGCCCTTCCTACACCTTTACCCAAATGATCCCCAATTCATACACGATCCCTAATTCCTATACTCAGTTGATAACAATCTTGCATACGATTTAAACTTGTTTAGTTACTTAACCTATAAAATTTTGCTATTGATCAGGTAAGCATACACATTGCATTAGTGCTCTTTTGCTATCAAGAGATCATTCTTTTCAAGATTGGAAACTAAACCAATTTTTTTCTGTTTTTGCCCCTCTTTTCCGTCGGTTGAATTAAGGATTGATTTGGATTAAAAAACTTTACTTTCTTTCTATATCAAGTACAACAACAACAACATAGTAACCCCACCATGTGGGTCTAGGAAGGTGTGTGGAGATCATACCCTGCCTTCTGAGGTAGTTCTATATCAAGTAGTCATGCACATAAAGATGGACGGATGGATCAGAGGGAATAGGATCTCTTGATCTCTTACAATTATAATAGAAAAAAAATGTCTTTTCAAAATCTCTTATGTGTTTTTTTTAGATTTCTTATGTGTAAAAAATAAAAATCTCTTGTAAAAAAGTCATAAAATTAAAAAAAAAATGTAAAGGATCAAAAATAACTGTTACTACATTTCATTGAAACAGCTAGATGGGGCATAGGGCTAGGCTAAGATACTCTTCTTTTTTTTTGTCAGCAAGCAATAGAGATAAATTGTCGTTTTAGCTTCCATAGCCAAAGTGGACCATAAACCTCACACATGGTGTATCAAAGTAGCTGGATATACCATTGTGAGACATACATTTGTATCACAATTGGCACTCGATATTATCCTTGATTTATGCTACATGGCTTGAGGGGCGTTTTGCGGGATGATAAAATGTTCACATTGATTCACTCAATTAAAACTGCAACTGTCTAAATACGGCAATATACTAATGCCTCCACCATAAAGATTTACTAGTAAAAGTCGTGGGCTAATCCCAAACCAGACTGCACAAAAATATATATTTGAGCACAGAGAAAAAAACCATTTTCAGATGTCAGAATATTCCCTGTATGTACATCACGAGAGAGATTCTCACATCACATGCATGTATACAGTTGTACAGTAACCATGTAAACGAATGAACCAATACAACTCTGGCTCATTTATACACAGTGAACCTATGTGTTAAAGAATAACTTTACAGCATCGAAGATTTAAACACACAAGAAACTCTCACGTATCAAGTAACAACATGAACCACTAACTCCGTATAATGCTTTCTAATATTTTTAATGCTAAAACGCCAACTTTAGCTTCTTACGATTCCATGAATTGAGTGGTTGGAGGGCTTATTTTCGTCTTGTCTATACCTGCATGGCGTAATACAATACATCTGCATCATTAATTTGTGAATCATTTAATTAAAAATATAAACTTAATACAATCACAAGGAAGTCAGACTAGGAATTAATCCATGCTGCTAAATGCCCAAAAGATAGGTAAAGAAATTAAAATGCAATTCCCAGCCAAATCTCGTTAACACAAAGTACCACAAACATATATGAAATAGGGAGTGGGATTTTCTAGTGAAGCATACCATGTGTCCCACGTATCTCCACTTCACGCAATTCTTGGACAAGAGCACAGCAACAGCACATTAAATGAGAGAGAAAATCATCAACACAGCCTCCCTGAAAAGAAAAGAAAAGAAAATCACCAGGGGCAATGAGATCTCAAGGGTATTCAATTCATTATATAGCAAATAAAAAGAAACATTATTGACACAACATGCATGATCAGGTTCAAATTTTTAATAACTGCTTCTCTTTACCATGATGTTTAGCTTTTTCCGAAGCTTCCTTCTGATGCAACAAGTGTAACAACAGCAGGATAATATCAAGGAATAAGCCATTAATTCATTACAAGCATCCGCTGAAGCTGCATTTTGCACATTCAAAAGTTTTTTTGGTTAGCTTCAACGTATCAAACAAAATAAACTGTAAACCCCAAGCAGAACTACAGCAGTTAATAAAGTAGGCAAGAAAACAGTTCTTGAATTTTCAATCGAAGAAGATAGTAATAAGATATCTAATTATGCTCACAGAATTTGAATCGTACTACAGACAATTCAACTTAAAGGTAGGCATGACAATTTCAAGATTTTACGGTGAACCAACTAACAAGACATACCAATGACCTTACAGTTTTTATTTCTAGCAGGATCGATGCAATTAAAAAGGAAGAAATGCTAGTCTTAAAAGAGGGACTGACCAACCTTTGATGGTCCAAAGACTTAAATCAAACTTCAGAAACTGCTCATCAAGTTCCTGAAGTTGAAAATAGTTGACATGCCTGCTTATACCTAGTTCTGTTTGATTACCTCAAGTTCAGAAAATCTCTCAACGAACAAAGGAAACATAAGTTTGATAATATGTGACTGTAATTTGAAAGTCCTTGCTGAAGACTACATCATACTCAGAATTAACTTTCACCGAAGTCAACGCTTGACAAAAAACAGTATACTCTAATGTTAAACTAAACTAAACGCAAGGCGTACTATATTTGCTTTTACAATTTGCATAGCAATTCAAACTTGTTATGTCTGTCAATCAGCCACTTTCAGAAAAGAAAAAAATGGCAAGAGTTAATAATTTAACCAGTTTTTAATTTATTTTAAGAAAAAGAAAAAAGATTGATGAAATCTAGAAAAGGGAGATTCAATTTTCACTCCTAATCACTCACAGCTAGAGCTTTTAATAGACAAGAATGTTTGAGTTGAATATAAAGCCACTTACATATATGCCTGTCCGCAGCAACACTGGCAACTTTAGAAAATGTACCACAAGGAAAGAAAAGGGTTTTAATACCTGCATAGTAAAGACACAATGTCAACTAGGAATACCTTGACATTGACACTAACATAATGATATCGTCCCAAAAATGATGGAACAGATAATTCTGTAACTTCAAGGAAATTGCACTTGGTGTCATTACAAATCATCCTCCCTTCATGACCATGCACTAGATCAACTACAACTACAGGATGCAGTATCTGTTCTGCCTGATCTTTCAGATGACCGCGTCATTTATAAAATGGCATCGTAGGCCGTAATAACAGCAAGAAGAACAGTACTAATAGAGATAATATGATTTAAAAAGAAGACATTTGTACTGCAGAGTCCCATTTCATCCACATTATGGAACCCCTCCAGCTGTTTCGAGCAAGAATGACACAAACAAGATATATCTCTGGACCTATCGTTGCAATTTAAATTAGTTGTTTCTTGGGAATAAATACTTTTGTACCATTCACCACTCAAATGTGAATCAGATCCCCGAGTACCTATAGAAAGGAGTGTCCACTTCGTAAGAGCCCATAGAAGGAATTCTTAAATAAAATATTCTCACTTGTTAAATTGTACTCCCTCCGTCCCATAATAAGTGTCACCTTAGCCGAAAACACGCATATTAAGAAAGCAATAATGCAATGTGAAGTTTACCAAATTACCCTTATATAATAAAAATAAATTACTTTTACCTTTTGATTAGAGCATGCACAAGAAGTAAACCTTTTGACATTGGGAATCCAACAATACCAAGTTACTATGTGGCTTTTCCAATCATCATTTAGATGTTACTTTATTGTCTAAGGGTAGAATTGAAAAAAACTGGTCAATTTATGTCTTGGTTTCCTAAGGTGACACTTATTATAGGACAAATTTTTTTGGCTAAGGTGACACTTATTATGGGACGGAGGGAGTACCAAATATCAACATTCCAAATTCAGAGGTCAACAACGACAAGATACTCTGTGTCATCCGACACGTGGGGTCTGGGGAAGGTACAGTGTACGCAGACCTTACCCCTACCTTGGAAGTAGAGAGGTTGTTTCCGATAAACCCTCGGCTCAAGGAAAAAACAAATTCAGAGTCGTACTTAGAAGGTCTTTTATTTGAGGTGCAGAAAGGAGAATTAGAAAAATTACCATGTCCAATTAAGCAATCAAATGGCAGTAAAAATAGTCTACGCAAAGGTAGAGGTCACTTAAGGATCATATGCTTATCGTCATTCTCTCCTTATTTGCAATAAACTCTATCCTTATCCTTGCGTTCGTTTAGCTCAAGTAAGATTATTTGCAACTACTTCTAATACATAAGTTTGACAACCTTGTGTCCAGTCTCTTTCTATGCACTCTGACAGTTCTCATTCTAATTCAAAGGTATGTCACCTTGTTGGTAAATTTAGACGTTATTGGCCAAGTTTCATTTGCTTGGTGAAGATAATCTGTCTATGTTAATGCAGATATCAAATGCTATCTGAAGACGTGAAAAAAGGACCTCTCACACTAATGGTTGTTATCAAGGGCTTTCAAGCGTCAAAACATTGTTCTTTCCTTTTTAGCGTGACGGGAATGAAAAATCACAAGAAACACGCCATGGAGAATATACAACAGTGTTCTTGAACATACACAAGAGAGGTTCTGAACAGCAGCCAAGCAGATCTGAATGCCACTCTTCATATCGATGTGAACCCTTTGAAGTCAGCAGGTCATGTCTGGACGTAACTGATGAAGTGTTTCTGTAAATATTTTTAAGCATTCAAAAGAATCAGTAGAAGGCAGGAAATATGGACCCTTGCCTAACACTTGATTTATGAATTTATGAGATACTACAGCTTCCAACAGAAAATTACAGTTTAGCTACCAAACTTTAGCAACTTACCTCGAAGTTGACCGTTTCTCATCACTTTTAGCATAATCATCATAATATATCTTCTCAGTATCAACATTTGAGTAACTCTGATCCAACTTTTTGGGAGGTTTGGCAGGTGAACTCTTCAATGATAGAGAGTTAGTGGCAACTACTTCTGTGACATCCAGAAGATGCTGAATGAATTCACACTGACCTACATCTAAATTAGCTTGTGAGCGTTGTAATTCTAGTTGGAGTTTTTCATTTTCTTTTTGAATTGCCTCATTGATAGGCACTCGTGGGTAAGAACAAGAAAGATTCTTCGTTAATATTACTGTATCATCTTTAGAAGGCTCTGGTTTCATAATCACTTCTTGCACCTTCATATCTTCAGCCGCCAGTGTGTATTCATGCTGGTCCATTTCAATATATTGCAACCGTTCCTATCAACATATGGGAAGTAAGATCTATCAACTTGGAAGCTAATAGATATAAGTTATTTTGAACACAAAGTGTACGTATGTATACATATATATTCTCTTTCAAATTGTGAGAGATAGCAGCCAAATAAAGCTTCAACGTGCCTGAGTCGATATTAGATAGAAGAACAATGATATTAGGTAAAGTAGCAGGTTACTCTAATTTTAACAGATGCACTGTCTTGTAACCAGTGCAATTTTCTCTTGCTCAAACGTGATAAGAAGCTCTCACCTTAAGGGGAAAGAGATTCTACCAAGATGGTTGAAATAGTAAAACAACACTACAACGCCTTCTTCGTTGTAATAGACTCAAAATAGTCGAGGGTTTAGGATTTGGCATAGTGGTCAAGGAAGTTAGTGTAAAACCTCGGATATCAGGGTTCAGATCTGGCCGAAGACAAAAAAACTCTAGATGATTTCTTCCGATCTGCCTAATTTTGGTGGGCAGAGTTACCCGGTAGATTTGCCGGTGGGGTAGAAAGTACCCGATTCAAGCTGGCCCATACACCCACCGTTATCAAAAAAAAAGAAAAAAGATAACTCATATATAGCTTCAATTACAAAAGTGTATGGCCTGCTGTCATTTATATTCCGAGAAAAGATTACTTGTCCATATGGAGATTTACCAAACAGTCTATAGTCCCATTGTAATGAAAGGACCTAATGGCTGTTAAAAGAACTTTCTACAACCTAGCCTCAACTGTGCTCATCATCTGTTATGTTTGAAAAGGCGGAGATAAGAAAATCAAAGTTATGGTGCAGGGAAAGAGAAAGGTAAACATCTTCAAACCCTATGATAAATGATTCGTTAATATCCAACAAGTATTGGGGCCAAATCAGTTTTTGAGGCAATAATCCCACACATCAGGACATGGAACACAAAATGATGTCAAGCTCTCTATTTGACAAAATGAATTCCATTTCCAGATTTTTACACCAACTTCTTCACCATGATTAGTAGTAAGCAACAATTTATTACTGTAACGCCATCCATTTGCGGAATCCATCCAAGACTTTTTCAAAAGGGCACACCTAGTAGACCGTCTGCTCGTGCACTCACGTTATCCTTAGGCGCTACAGTTTGGCTCTGGCGTGTCATGATAATTTTTTCCTCAATCATCTCCGTTGATTGTAAACCAGCCCAAATCTCCAACATATGACCTACCTGATAACCTTACGAAAGAAAGGACTACTTCTCAGAGAATGTATTAGAAGCTAATTTACAGTAAAACCTGCGATAGTTGAATGTGCTTTATAATTTCCAGTTTCCACAGGAAAGCTATAAAGAATATAGCTATGCTTCTTACTCTTCTTCTTCTTTTTTCCACAATCATCTCGTAGATTGTAAACCAGCCCAAATCTCCGACACATGACCTACCTGATAATCTTATGGAAAAGAGACTATTTATCAGATAACTATATTTTGCAGGAAGCAAAATGTATTAGAAGCTATTGTACAGTAAAATCTGTGATAGTTAATGCACTTTATGATTTCCATAAGATTGCTATAAAGAATATAGCTGTCTCATATTTTTTTTTTTCCCAATCATCTCGTAAATTGTACACCAGCCCAAAATCTCAGACACATGACCTACCTGATAACCTTACTAAAAATGGACTATCTCTCATAGAACTCTATTTGGCAGGATCCAAAATGTATCCAAAGCTATTGTATACTAGTTGATCCAACTTTGAGGTTTCCCCAGGAAAGCTAAAAAGAATAAACTGTTGGATTTAGTGACACTATTGTTGATTTTTTTTTTTTTTTTACTTGTTCCATGATAGAAACATATTCATGCTTTTGATGGTTATGGCAAAGCAAGGAAACCGGGAGCCAAACGCCAAATCTGTCACTATTTTAATCAGTGCCATAAAAAAAAGATTGAATAGCAATTAACCGAAAAATCAAGCAATATCTGATGAAAGAAAATGACCTCATATCATAGGTATCCAACAAGGCAGTAACCTGACCAAGTATTGAACAGTGACCAATTATTCTGACTTCAAATCATGAGCTTATCAACTCGAACATACTCCAACCATTTCATCAACAAAAATGAGAAAGAACAAATATAGATCTTAAGATAGAAGAGCAATGAAACAAATATGGAATCATATAAAGCTGAACAGCAAACAGTATGGACAAATAAAAGAGCAAGGTATCCATACCCTGACTCGAGCATTATCCACCAAAGTGATAAGAGGAATAATCTTCAAGTATTGATCAATCTCATTCTGAGCCCTGCGAAACTGGTATACAATGTTCCAGCCCATAGCCAACAGATAAAGGTAGCTCCTGTCCTGACAACTCTTGACTAATATATAAGACCTCCTTAATGCATCTTCAAGTTGTTCCAATGGCTCTCGGGTTTCCGGATACCTCTTAAGTTCAGTAATCTTGAGCTGCTCCAATAAATTTCCAATTAACTTGAGATGCTGTGCAAACTGCCTGCAATTTCTCTTATGCATCCGTGCTGTAGTAGCAGCTTTCACAATCATCCCAATTAGCCTCACAGCATCTATACCAGTAAGCTGAGCGACATTTGCAACGTCCCCAAAATGTTCCCATGAAGCCATATGTAAATCCCAGATTATTCCCTCAACTCACTCTTATTTTCAGTTCAATAAGAAGCACATCTCCAGATCAACAGAATGACCACTATACAAAAAAACCAAGATTTCTCAACCAGTTCTTTTAATCAGGCAAGTCAAATTCATTAAGTAAAATTCCTGGAGAATAACATTGCTGACTTAATATAGTGTTCTATAAACATCAGTTTTGCATAATTCATCAGATTCAAGCTCCAGTCAATGTTGCAGACATGCAGTACCATCAAAATACACTCAAAAGGATTGCTTGCAATAGATCCAGTAGTAGAAGTGCAACTGCAATGGAAGCTTGAAAATATGAGTCAATGAGTTATCAAAAATAGTCTAAGATTCTATTATACCTCTTCACTTTTCTTTTCGACAAAAATGATAAAGGCAAAGAAAAACAAATATAATAAGGGAATTAAGTATATCGTTTGACTGAAAATGGAAAAAGAAATTGACACATTTTTCAATAGAACTCCTTTAAAGTTGCAACAACGAAAATTACCTGAATTAACGGTGACGCCGTCAACTCACTGTACTACACCGCAATGTATTCCTTTCCTTCCAAGCTAAACCTACAATGAAATTCAATTCACCATTTACACAAAAAAATTCAAAAGGAAAAAAAAAACATCCATGCATATATTCACACTAACGCTGTACAAGCGATTTAAGCAAATGTACAAGTTTTTAAAACTCGAAGCAACAAAAAATTCCGTGATTTCTTATTTCGATGCGACAGAGTAGCTAGCTTTAAAAAAGTCGTTAATGCAATTTCCTATGAAGTCAAATAAGAAAAGGTGAAAATAGAGAGGAAATGGACATATGGTTTTGTGTGATTTACAGTCATAGCTTTGCGAGAAGAAGGTTCAGTTTTGGAACGATTGTTAGTTCACAGAATTTGCTTTTCCGTGAAGAAGCAGATAAACACTACTACTACTAGTCACGGTTCTGTTCGGTGTGTCTTGTCTGGGAGCTCCGTTATCTGCACTGTTAACAAAGTGAGAGAGAAGATACTTTTATTTGGCCGAGACTGCATATACATTCAATATGCTGTTACTCTAAATTGACTGAAATACCCTCAACGTTTTTGTTCTTTTTCGTTATGTGCCACTGTCGTTTGGTACATGGTATTAGCTGTGATATTCCAGCACAAACTGTAGGATAAATTTATATCATGTACCAAACAGAGTAAAAAGTGCATCACAAACTTAAAGATGGGATATCCCATCTTATCTCATTAATTTTGGGATTAATTTATTCCATCTAGGAGGGATTATTTTATTCCATCTCCTAGATGGAATAAATTAGTCCCAAGAGATGGGATAAATTAATCTAATCCTGAGATAATTTTGCTTACGTACCAACCGACCCCTAACCGGTTTTGGAATTTTGTTTCTGTTTTCGTCAAACCGGTTTCGTAATTTTTCCCTTTTTCTTTACTGATACTGAAGAATACTTTTTGGTCACAGTTCATTTTTTGACTTGTTTTTTCTTTTTCAGACAAACAACCGGTGAAACTCACATGATATGCTCATTCTGTTCTTTATTATTTCTCTTTTTTTTCTCTTTTTCTAAAGTTGCACATGAACAGTAATTTACATTTTGTTGCTTTGTTGTATGCTTAAAAGATATGATTTACTCTTTACTTATTTGAGAGTGAAAATGACAATAGAATTTGACATAAATAAATTGAAAACTGTCCATAATATTTAGACAGTAATAAGCAATTTGAAATTCTTTGTAGAATGCATTTTTGACCTCTAGAAGAAATTAAAATGATGTTCAGCCAGCATTAATTGATTAAAGTATGTATTTTTGTTCTCAACTTAATTGTCATGATGTTTACAAAGTAAAGTGTTGGAGGGTAGAAATTCGGAGGATGAAAAGGGTCAACTAGACAAATTCATAGTCATGCACTTCAACTTATGATATCACGAAAATAGACAAACAGATCACTAAATCCCAAAAAAAAATGTGATAAATGTTGTTATCCTAGCGATCATTTAGTATTATGGCATACGAGTATTTAGGCACTTGGTTAAGGGGGTGCTGACGACATCAGTATTTATTTATTGATTCCACGATGGTAAAGAGGACTGTAAGACAGCTGGTCCGGTAGTAAATGTTTCGATAGTCGCCACAACCATTTTCAGTGTGCTTTTAGTTAAGAGGTGTCTGACCTAACTACCACTGACCAGAGGTGGAGCTAGCTTGCTCCACGGTTCAATTGAATTTCTTTATCGAAAAAGATATATTTCCCCGTTCATTTTTACTTGCCCACTATTTTAAAAATAGATTTTTTTACTTTTACTTATCCACTTTCGCATATCAAGAGAAAAATAATTTATTTTTCCTGTTTTGCCCTTAACATTAATTACTCATTTCAAATTATTTTTTAAATCCAATACAATTGTACACCTATTAATATGGGTATTATGATAAAATATACACTTCATTTATTATTTCTTAAGGGGAGTACAAAGTTCATAGTAAACAAGTAAAAGTGAACGGAGGGAGTATTTATTATTATCCGCCTCAATTTACGTGAGGGTTGACCTATTTGGGGAGGTAAATTTCTTTTCCTTGACTATGATTTTCTCCGACTCTTTTCATATATTGTGGATCATTAATAATATAGGCTTATAGTATTTTTCTTTCTTTATATATATATATAGTTTTCAAATATGTAAATTTAATTATAAAATAATCAAAGAATCTATGTTTGAAATTTAGTCAAAAAAGAGTTGTTTGACTCCCCAAATAGGTCAACTCTCATATAAATTGAGACGGAGGGAATATATAAAAAGGATAACTTACTATTTTTAATAAAGTAATTATTGAATTCGCTGATATTAAGAGACGATTCTGATTTAGTAAGGCAAAATGAATTCAAAATTGATTATTATTTTTTTTGGTAAACAGATACTAAAATAAATTAAACCGCTGCTATAGCAGTCAAATTGTTTGCCGGAGAGTTCCTCCGATTTGGTACAAAAGTATCATCAAATGTATCAAAAGTATCAATATTACAAACATTGATAATTCTTGTAAAAGTAGTTCCTTCCGTGTCTGTCCAAAAACTTCTATTCGCATACACCGAAGGAACTATCATCAGCATTGTCGCACCAAAAGTCTATTTCTTTGCCCCTTCTTTAGTTAGAGCATCCACCACTTGGTTCTGCTCCCTATACACATGCCTGATCTGGGGGTTCTCTAACTTTGTCATCATAAATCTGCATTCATGAATTAAAGCACTATAAATGTCATGACCATTGTTGATCATGTGAATTGCCTCTGCTGAATCACTCTCCATTATAACTGGTTTCAAGTTCTGCAGCACTGCAATGGTGAGGCCTTCCAGTATTGCTGCAATTTCAGTGTATGTGATTGTAACAAGGGGTAAGCTCCTGGTGAATCCCACTATCCAGTCGCCATTGCTATTCCTAATCACCCCTCCCAATCCACCAGATCCTGGTTTCCATTACATGCTCTATCTGTGTTTAGTTTTAATACCCCTATCTGGTGGAATCCATTTAACATGGATGGTCATGTTGGGTTTGAGGACAAAGGGATTACTGATGAGTGAGCAGTACTCTATAGCCTTTGACTATGTATCTTTGTCACCGATGGGGTATTTTCTTTGGTTGAAATGGTTACTGTTGCTAGTGAGCCATATATGCCAAAAACAAAAAAGGATAATGTCTTCCCAAAGTACGGAAGAATCAAAATTCTTGTTCTTAATGGTGTTAAGGGTGTTGTCCCAGTTCTAGGGATTGAAGAGAATCCTAGTCCCTGGGCTATATCTGGGTGGCTAAGGTTTCACATGTTGTTCCAGAAAGTTTGAGCATTAGGACAGTCAAATAAAATGTGTTGAATGGTTTCATTTGTGCCATTGCAGTAACTGCAAGAGTCTTGGATGTTAAGCTCAATGGATGAGAGGTAGTGGTTGGTTGGAAGTCTCCCCTGATAGAGGATCCACATGAAGTATTTGGTTTTGTTTTGTTGGGAGTGTTCAGCCTCCAGATCCAGTTAAAGTTTGCATGGTGGTGTGGGGGTTTCTCATGGTGCTGTTATCAATGAGAAAGTATGCAGACTTGGTGGTAAACTTGCCGTTGTTATTTAGGCTCCAGATGATGTTATCAGGACTAGTGAATTTGAGGGAAAGAAAACATCTTTGATGACATTTGCTAAGTGGAGGGGGAATTTAATGGGTAGTTGGTGGAGGTTCTAATTGCCATTATTGTACACAATGGCCACATTAATGTGTTTAGAGTTTTGAGGAAAAAGGTCATGGACAATTCAATTCTATCAAAGGCTTTCCCAAGATCAATTTTCATGATCATATTGTTGTTCCTTCCTTTCATCTTTTTGTATTGGGAGATATATTCTTGGACTATGATGGTATTATCTGAGGCTCTCCTATTGGAGAGAAAACTGGCTTGGCTAGGTCCAATGATTATGGGAAGGAAAGGCTTCAGCCTTAGGACTATAATTTTAGTAATGAGTTTGTACATGGTGTTGCACACCGATGGGCCTGAAGTTCTTCAAAATGAAGGCATTAGGGGCTTTTGGGATGAGGCAAGTATAAGTTTTGTTAACCTCAGGGTCCATTTTGCAGCTGCTAAAAGTGTTGTGGGCAAAATTGGTGACTTGTCTTTTGACACTGGTCCAGTATTTTTGATAAAACAATGGGTGACGTC
Organism: Lycium ferocissimum; assembly: GCF_029784015.1. Classification (NCBI taxonomy): domain Eukaryota; kingdom Viridiplantae; phylum Streptophyta; class Magnoliopsida; order Solanales; family Solanaceae; genus Lycium; species Lycium ferocissimum. The sequence continues at coordinate 59,543,126 of NC_081343.1, forward strand.
TATCTAGGCTTGAGGCTTTTTTGGGCTTGAAAGAGAAAAGGGCCTACTGTATTTCACTATCTCTCATAGGGCCCCCCAAAGTAGACTTTGCCACATTATTAAGAACGTTATATGTAGGTTTTGTGATGGCATTACTTCTGGAGGGGAAAGATGTTTAGAGAAGTACAGTTGAGGGTAAAAGAAGAGGATTTCATATGAGATAGTTGGTTGGTCATAGATCCAATTTCCAGAGTCCGTTCTAAGGGCTAGGATTATGTTTTTCCTTCTTCTATTAAGGGTGCTGGTGTGAAATAAGCTTGTGTTGGCATCTCCTTCGGCAAGCCAGTTAATCCTATATTTAAGCTTCCAAAACTCAGATTCTAATCTAAGGATCTCACTAAACTCTTCCGTGAGGGAAAGTTCTAAATATATTAAGAAGGAGCAGGTAGGGTAGTTACAGACCTCTGAATTCCTTCTATTCTAGCTATGATTTTCCTTTTTCGTGTGAAGATATTTCCAAATACAGTTTTGTTCCGAATGGTCACTTTTTTTTTTTTTGAAGGATGAAGTGGCCCTGTGAAGAGGGTAGACATAGTTGAAGTTATTTTGGACAATTCCTCCCATGTCTGGGTGGCTGCACCACATGGTTTTAAATATGAAAGGCATTGTTTGGGTTCTAGAGATGTTACTGTCCAAATTTATCAGGAGGGGGAAATGGTCAGACTGCAGCCTAGGCATATGTGTGATAGTTGCATCAGGGTAAGCTTCTATCCAACTGTCATTAGCAAAGCACCTATCTAGCCTTTCCAAGATAAGATCTTGTTTGTTTCTGTATCTTTTATTTGACCAGGTGTATCTGCTACCCTTGAACCCCAAGTCTAACAACTTACACATATTTATACGGTTCCAATATGGGTTGACTCTTCTTCTACTGATTGGGTTCCCTTCAAATTTATCAGAGGCTATCAGTATTTCATTAAAATCCCCAATCCCTTCCCACTAGCCATTTTCCCCTATTATTTTCCCAAATGTTGATCAAGTTTTCCCAAAAGATTTGTCTAGTTGTGAAATCAGGACTAGCATAAAATAGCAGAAAACGTCCAATTAGAGGAAGGATGTAATACCTGGACATTAACATGAACCCATTGGGCATCGGTGGCGATGTCATCTAGCTGCATCATATCCTCTTTGCACACGATGGCAATGCCTTCTTCTCAAAGTGTTTATCTAGTTGTGAAATCAGGATTAGCATAAATAGCAGAAAACATCCAATTAGAGGGCGTATGTGATACCCGGACATTAACATGAACCCCTTGGGCATAGGTCGTGATGTCATCTAGCTGCATCATATCCTCTTTGCACATGATGAAAATGCTTCCGCAGTCCAATAGAAGAGGATTTTGAAGCATAGAATAAAGCCTTAGGTAGTTTGTAAGGGCTTTATAGTCATTTAGTTTGGTTTCCAGCAGAACAAGCATGACAGGGTTATGGGTATGAACCATTTACCTATAGTGGCTGCGAAACTCAGCATTGTGAGCACCTCTAGTGTTCTAAATTATGAAATTCATCCGGAAACTCTTTGGCTTCTGGAGGTGATGATCAATCCATTCCCCTTTCCTAGTGGGGTTAGACTTTGGTTCGTCATCTTTCGAGCTTTCTTCCTCCCAATTGTTGGAGTCAATAGAGTTTTGAAGTTTTTTGAGTTTGCTCTTAAGAGGTGTACTATTCCTAGGAGAATGTTTGACACATTTCTCGGGCAAACTGCTATAAGAATTTCGCTCGATGGCCCTTTGAATCTTGATCGGATTGGCTTCTTTATCAATAAGAATTCGTCTTTTGGTGCTCCTAGATTTTCCACAAAGGCTTCTAGATGCTGAGAGTTTCTTTTCATTTGTTTGACCACTATCACTTCTTTCACTTCCATCTCCTGGTCCTTCGACCTCTTCCCTGGAGTTTCCACATTCACTACTACATTTAGATTTGGGGTTGTGGGATTGGTGGTGCTGGTGGGCTTGGTGGTGGTTCTAATACTGGTGGTGGAGGGGCTTGAGTTATTTGTGGTACGAAGCGAGGGTTCATTGGTGGAGAGCATAGGTTTGGGAAAAAAGGCATGGTCTGCGCCATTTAGGTCATTTGCATGTTGAACTCCTCTGAAGTTGGCGGTGGCCCTCCGAACATAGGGGCTTAGGTCCAGGTCAACAGGCATAGCAGTGTGCCATAGTTGGTTAGATCTCGATTCATCCCTGCTTGGACTATTTGGGCTAGTTAAGCCGGGTTTTCGATTATCACTGAGACTCTCTCCCCCCTTCACTTGCAGGTCTAGGGTCAAGGTTTAGTCCTGCATTTCCATTTCCAGTCAAGAGGTCGGAAGATGGTCTGGTGATAGTGGTTCGATGGTGAGGTTCTGGTTTGGTAGATGGTTGTTTTGGTTCTCCATTGTTGTTCACTAAGGTCAGTGAAGTGAGAGAGGGTATTTGGAAGATTTGGGTAAGATATGAGTTACCTTGCTGGGTATTGCAATCATTTTTGTTGTTGTTCGAGGTCATACCCGTCCCATCATTATAGATTTCCATCTTCAAGGAGATGACGGGTGTCATCTTCAAGGAGATGACGGGTGTCATCTTCAAGGAGATGACGGGTGTCATCTTCATAGATATGGAATGATTGTTCTGAACATAAGGACTCTCATTCTTTTTGCGAAGGGTATTGTTAGAGGCTTTGGTATTTTTGTTATTTTTGTCCTCCAAAAAGTTGTATTTTGGAGGGGTGTGTTTAATGATGTCATTGGATTTTTGGTTAATAACTGTTGTAGAATTAATCTTCCTTTTTTTAACTGGTTTGGTGTGGACAACTGGTTCAGGAATGTGTAAGTTGGTGGATCCCAAAACGGTGCCGTTTTCATTCAAGTTGTCATTTTTTTGAACGACATCGTTTGGTTCAGTAAAAAAAACACTTACGTTGTGGTTTGGATTGTCTTCCTCAAGGATAGAGAACACGTTTTTTGTTGGGTCTTCCAGACCTTTTCCATTGCCGGAATGTGCCCTTGTTTTCTCCTCTTGAGGGTTGGCAACCTAGTGTTTTGGGAGAACTTACCTGACACAGCATCCTAAGATTTTACCTGCCCTCCTGCTCTGTTAGGGCGATTTCCTTTTCCGACAGTCGGCGTATTTCCGATAGATGGGTTTGCTTTTCTGTCAGCGATTTTTTTTAGGGAATTTCACTGTTTTCCAGCTTTCCTTTGAGCTATGCCCCAGCATGGCTGAGCTAGTTGATGCATCTTTTGGTTGGGATGGTCGGAACTGCACTTTTCCTATGTATGTCCCAACCTTCCACATCCAGTACATAGGATTCCTTCCCCTTCATAGTGAACTACTTGGGTGTGTTTTTCGATGGTTATGGTCGATTTCACTGGCTCTTGGAGTGAGACTTGTACGCAGATTCGAGCGTATCTTCCTCTGAGAGTTGATGATGTGCATGTATTGATTTTGAGGAGTTCCCCCAGCTTTCTCCCCACTCTTTCTAGTAGCTTAGTGTCGTAGAACTTTCTGGGCAGTTGGGGCAATCGGACCCAACATGTAGTGGAATCCAAAACTGCTTCATTAGGGACAAAATGTGGTTCCCATTTGCGAACCATGAGGAATTGGCCCGCAATAAACCATGGCCCCTGAAGGAGAACTTTATTCATGTTTTCCTCCTTCTCGAATTTTACTGTGAAAAATTCCTGTCCTATTCTTAGTGGGTTGCCAGAGGTCTAAGAGCTTGGCTATTAGGTATTGGTGTGGTGTCTTCTTCCCAAGATTTTTATTATCATTGAGAATCTCCATGGATAGTAGAGACGTTCCTCCTCTTCTAATGTGAGGGCGATGTCATCATTCTCTTCTACCAATGATTCCCTTGCCATTGTTCATTTCCACGTAGTTGGGGTCATTATTTTGACTTTTCACCTTTGGTGCATCAAGTAGAATTCCTTTATAGGAATTAGGGGCCGGTGATTGATCCTCCATTGTTTGGTCACTTCCGTCGGGTGGCTCCAGTGATACAGAGGATGTTGCGCTCTTGATCGGTGAGATAAGTTGGTCCATTGTCGGAAAAGTTTTGCAGGGAGAGGGGGATTGTGGGGGTGGGGGGGGGGGGTGGGGGGATTAGGTTAGGTCATTTTCTCTCAACTCTTTGGCAACATTTAGAGGTATAGACCAAACAACATCTCCGAATTCAAAATTGATTGAAGTTACTATAATTAAGTATTTTTCTTCTTGATCCCTTCCCTAAGGAGCTCCGCCCTTTTTGCTGTCTTGGTAACTCGAACCCACAAATTTCGAGTTGGAGGTGGAGGGCTCCCTTGCGTCAAGTTACTATAAGTTTAAATAATAGATGTAACACTTTATTATTTTTTGAATTTCCTTATATAAAATTATGTCTTCGTGCTAGCACTATCCCAAGATAAATTGTGGAAGTAACGTCTTTTACGCATTTGCCATGTGTAATTTGAGTTCCTTATCCGATTTCAACTCTTTTTTAATCAAATTCTGTAATAGTCAGTGATGCCAACGCAGTCCTGCTAAGGTGACAAAAATTAAAGATGTCAAATTTGACTTCCACTAACCATAAAGGATTATAGGTACGGCTGTGAATATGTTTAACTTGAAACTAATACCATTTGGCATTGTATAATTTTATTACTAATGAATTTCCTTTAAGCATCGTTTTATGTAAAAATAAAAATAAATTGTTGTTGCGTATAAATGACTTCTTAGAAAATAATCGACTATAATTTCATTGAAGATTTTCTTTAAATCGGGCAACCAAATACCCTTCCTATTGTAATTAAATGTTAATATTAACAACTTAATCTCCGTGGTTGCATTTTTCCTTACCTAGTCTTTTTCTTATAAGGTGTTTATGATATGGGGCGACATGGTTTTGAAAATTTTGATTCGGTAATTTTGATTTTTTAATTTTTGAAAATGTTCGATTATTACCATACCAAATTAGTTTGGTATGGCTTGGTATTCTATATTCAGTTTTATTTTGTGCAGTGTGGTAAGTCAGTAATCACGATTTGTTCAACTTCGACTTACATTGAGTGGAAAATTGTGACTTCCATAATGGTAGGAACTCTTTCATACTTGAAATGAATAAAAAATATTTAGTATTGGCTGGAAAAGAAACACACATTTGAGTAGTTTGTACTGTATGACTATACGAAATTAAGTATATTATTTAGTAGGAAAGACAACAAACTTTTAGTCTCAAGGATTTTAGGCTTTTTATTAGTTTTATTTTAATTAAATTGATATTAAATAATTATATGATATGTGTAATTAAGCTTTTCGGTATGACATTCATTATTTTAATATTTTTTCTATAAATATCGAATATCGTTTTTTTTTTTTTTTTTTTTTGGTGGAAATGCTACCAATTACCGTACTACCGAAATAGAAGAGCCGAAAATTTCAATTTCCATATGATAATTTGATATTTATCAAAGTATGCACGCCCCCAATATTACCATTTTAAGTTTTTAACAAGTCTTTTTCTATAATTACATTGAACAGAAAGCGTACAAGGAGAGAATATGGGGAGAAAAGGATATTTGTGTCATTTGGGCAAGCAATTAAGAACAGATAGGAGCATGTTCCAGTTAGGAACATCCATTAATAGGAGTAATTTGCAAGTTGTAACTGTCAAAATGGGACCAACTAAACTTGCGAGGATATCCTTTGGAACAAGGGACACATGCGTACTAAGGACACGTTCCCTTTTCTTTTGGCTACTTTAGCGCTTAGTCGTTTTCACCAACCCATTATTCTCACTCCATAATTATGCAATTGTTATTCCTCCTATTTACCTGAGAAAAAGAAACTATAAGCCATATAGTCACAGATGCAATAATGAAATTTAGTCACTCGGTGTCCACCAAATGTCAATAATAGAACATGTATTTTTATTTTTTCAACATGTTAAACAATTCTCCAAGATTATTGTACACGTACAAATCTCTTGAACTATATAAAGAGATACTATATTTTTCAATGTGCATGCGATAAAATTATAGGTACATACCGAAAAAACTAACATAAAATCTCGTGAAGATATTAAACTGAGTTTATAGATGTTACCTTTCGCTTACTCGTAATTAAAATCTCCTTCGCTACATTTCTTCTTTTAATAATGAAAACATTCTCATTATGATCAATCTAAGGAAAAATATAACTAGTGCGGTTACCTGACATAATTACAGGAGAACGTGTTTGCAAAAAAAGATTACTCATTTAAAAAGACCTGAGAGGATACCCGACATAATTATGGGGACTCAAGCCATGCATGATATCCCCTTTAACCTAATGTTAATATTTTGTGTACCACAGTCAGATATTGAATATTGTCGAAATGATTTTTCTTATTCATATGAATAGATAATTAGTTTCTATCTACGTTGAGAGTACTGAAGATTTATGGTATAATTACTAAAAAGGATGAAAGACAGATAGAATTATAAGGTTTTCCAAATTATACTGTTTATATGAATTCTAATTATTTTATTTAAACACGACACTATTTCCTAACTTTATCAGTTTCAGCCCAATACTTGATACTACTTCAGCTAGTACTACTAAAAATCAACTAACACTTATCTTAATATTGTTCGTTCAAATTCTATTACTATATAAATTGAAATGGAAGGTATATTGATTAATTATGAAGCAAGAGAAATACAGTGTAATAGATTCAAAACTCACAAAAGATCGAATAAGATCCAAAAACTGAATCCAATGAAAATAGGAAGGTTTTCGACTTCGATACCAGTTTGAGAAGGAATCCATGATAGAGGAATCTAAAATTATATTGTACACTTGTAGGTGGTCGAGTTTGTCCAATGCCACAAATGTTGATTATTTAGCGATTAACTTTTACTTTTATTTATTCTAGACTTTGATATAATGTTATTTGGATTCCTTCCAACATATTAAAATTTTACGATAAACTCACGAACTTATGGGAAATAAGGAAATAATATGTCATTAGCTGATTGAATATTACAACTTAATTAATGATGATTGTTTACACTTGCAGAATCTTAGGTGTTGAGGAATGCCATTTTCTTCCAACGCCAAACTTGATTGTGATATATGAGCTATTTTTGGACTATGGTTTAGAAGATGATTGATCATCTATAGTCCTATGAGATTAGGGCTCTTAGATGAATAAAAACATATCACTCTAAAAAGGAGAAATAATTATTTTGTCTGTCATGTTGGGCAGCAGAACAACTATTGGGCATGAAAATAGAAAAGGCCCGTTAAAGTAAAGTAATAATTTAATTTAAGAAATGTTAGTAATAACAATAATATTTGTTTTCTCCTTCTTTAGTGGTTTCTCAAGATATCTTCTAATTTGGTTACTGTCTTTGCAGCATAGAAAATGTGCCGACAGAGAGGTAAATGACACTTTAACAGATGCAACAGGATTCCTTGCTTTTAGTTAGAAGACTGCAAAAGAAGAAGAATGAAAAAGATATTTATCATTTTATCTATCTTAGACTATTGGTCTAGGTTTCGAGCATGGAGAATAAAAAAGATTACAATAGGGAGCGTTTTCTTTTTAATATAGGTCTTATATGATGAGAATCCAAATTAGTATAGGTCTTAAAAAATATCGATCGAACACAGAGTGAAAATCACTTGAAAAAAGATGTGTCACTAGAAGGCACCAGCCTTAGTTCGCTCAATAAAGAGTCATTTTCTTCTAGATGCTTTAAGACGGGACTTGTGACCAAAGTTAGCTAGCTTATCAGCAAATCTATCTTGCGACAATTCAGTAAAGAGAGTCTTTGTCAACAATTGTTAAAGCACTATATGATACTTCAATACAACAACATCATGTCCAGTGTAATCTCACGAGTAGGGTTTGGGAAAGGTAGGATGTACGCAGACCTTATCTTTATCTTTATGGGGTAGAGAGGCAGTTTCCGAAAGACCCTTGACTCGACAGGAGAGAAAATTAAAGAAAAGAAAGAAAAATAAAAGAAAAGGAAAATGAAGAAAAAGGACTTCGACGCAGACAAAAAAATATGACAGCAAAATAACAAGATACAAAGCAAATGGGCAATAGATAGTGATATACATCGAATAATACTACTACGAATACGCGTAGAGAGGGATAGCCCTTACCTCTCCCATCTACAGCGTGATATCACTCGACTACCTACTACCCTTCTATTCTAATCCTCAACCTCAACACTTTCCTATCTAGGGTCATGTCCTCAGTAAGATGAAGTTGTGTCATATCCTGTCTAGTCACCCAGTGGCGGAGCCACACTAAGCCGAGGGTGTTCATCCGAACCCCCTCGGCGGAAAAAAACACTGTTTTTATAAGGTTAAAATTATTTTTTATGTATATATAATAGATGTCAACCCCTGAGCTTCTTCGTATGTTTACTTTTTTATATTTTGAACCCCCTCGGCTGAAATCCTGGCTCTGCCACTGTAGTCACCTCCCCCGGTCCTTCTTCGGTCTACCTCTACGTCTCCAAACTTCTGCGATAGCCAACCTCTCACTATATGATACTTCAATAACTTTACTTATTTATTTGTAACTTTTTGTGTCAAGGAATAATAGATGAAATGAATAAAAAAGGGAAAATGCTCAGGCACACAACCCATTGTTCTATTTTCCAGCAAACGAACAAGATGAACAGCAAATACAAGGATTGATTAGGCTTATTGTAAGTTAATTTAATATTGGGAATACAGTCGAAAAAGTTATAAGGTAGTGCCTATATGTTTAATTTTTTAAACCTACGAGAGGGTGGCTTTTTCTGCAGGCTGTTTTATACTCCAAGTACTTTTAACTTTTTCTCTAATTTTTAAAGACTTAAAAAGGGGACTTTTCAGTTAGTGGAGTATCACGGGTGCGATTCCACAAATGTTATATGGTGGAATTAACGTAACCAAAGTTGCACGCCTTTAAATATATTCTCTTTGCAGTTCAACAATCATTGTCTTCTACACTTCTACCATAGTATCTTTTTAGTATCCTCGTTCGGCCACCTATATATACTCTCTTTTTTCTGTCTCGTGATTTATGGATCTTTTTAGAAAAAGAAGAAGATTAATTCGATGTATGTTTAATAATAAATGATTCCAAATTGTGTCTTGCGATCAAGTTTTCAATTCAAATAGAATTATCAAAACGTAGTCCAAACTCAATTTTGTTTCACAATAAGTTTTATCAATACAAATAAGAGTTACTCTTCATGAGGTAAGATTTCTCAATGAGGAGATAAAGAAATCCAACCCCACAGATATGGGATTCAATACTCCCTCTGCACGCTCATAGAGATTATTTGACATTTGGGTCGTAGACATATAATTAAAGCATGGACAATATAAGATAAGAGTCTAATATCAGATAAACAATGAACTACAATAGGTTTAATTCTGATATCATTATAAAGAAAATGAAAATTAGGTCTAACTCAACAAAAAAAAAATAGCTTATGTGAGAATCGTGGAACATCACATAAGGACACCAATAAATCTACTCCATATGTGAGACTCGACATATATAGAGAGAATAAGATGCTCTTTTAAAAGGCTATTCGGACTAGTTTCTTGTTGTTAGTTCTCTTTCATAGAAAAAAAAAAAAAAGGGGGCACTATCATTCCGCTAAATTTGGCGCTGATTCCATCAAGTATGAGACAATGAATGTTTGCCTTTGTTTGGTAATATACATAATTACTTTCTTTAGGCGTGATTGTGACAGAACAAATCATATCAAACATGGGAATTAATGAAACAAAAGAATCCACATCATGATTCCATTTGGAATCATTAATTGCTTCGCACAAAATATAATGGACCCTTAGTGCTCCAATTTTGTCACTAACTGGCTTATTAACCAAGCTTTTATTAGAGGTAGCTAACAACTTTTTGAAGTAGCATCCACGACTATACATATTTCTTGGAAAATATTTGAACAAGATAATATATAGAATCGTGGTAAAGATGTTGGTCAAAGATGAAAAATAAAACCATAAAATTTCTCATGTAATCGCTTTAAATTGAGATAATTGTTTAGTAAATGACTTTCTTTTTTATTTTTGTTGCAACTTATTGACCATTTAGATCACAATTTAAAGATTTTTTTCGAACGCACTAAAAATCTTATAGAGAAAACGTTAGATCATAGTCAAAACTAAAATTTTGTAGACGTTAGACAATAGTATAATATTTTGTCACTCGAAAAAGCTGCGTTTCACAACTTTAGAATACGGAATTTCATGAGATTAGAGATTAGGACTAAGAGCCGTTGATTTTATAGGCTTAAAGTCGTTTTGCTATAAAAATGCGTTTCACAACTTTAGAATAAACTAAATTTTCAATTATGAGATGTAAACAAAAGTCGCCAAACAAACACCAAAGAGATAAAAGTAGGACTAAGACTTAAAAACTAAAGGATAGACTTAAAAACTAAAGTAGGATGGTTATCTAAAAATTGAACATTTGCCTAAATCAGCTCAAATTCGATTGTTGAGCCCATTTAGTTATACCGACATGAACAGATACTAGGAAAAAGCGGGCTGCTTATGTACGGGTCTTGCTATGTCTAGGGGCCTTATTGGACCTATTGAGCAAGATTCCGCCTTTCCCAGATGGGCTTGAGTTGGTATCATCTGTCAATATACAACAATTTGTACAATTTTATACATTTGCCAAATAAAAATAATATCAAGAATGACAGTGATAATTACAACATGTACCCTTCGATTAAGTACATACTGTACACTCCTCTTTGAGTGAGTTGGGACGTGTGAAGATACTCCCCACTCTCCCTCAGGCGTTGAATTGTTTTCTTTATCTGAATTGTATTAAAAAATAATATAAAATGTGACTACATAAAAAATAAAAAAAACATTAAAATGTACAACTAAATCATATACGACAAGAATCATTTTTGTGAAAGTAAGGATTTATGGGTGGACAATTATTATAGTTTTTGGCATAAAAAGTTTTTGAAAATAAAAATTCGTTAGTAAAAATTTGAAGATTTGGGTAACTTCACTTGAAATACAGTTTTAATACTTCAAATTAGTTTTTTTTTTCCAAGATCACTATTTTCTTCCCTACTTTTCAAGTTTAATTTAAAATTAGTTATTCGTTTAGCAAACAATTTGAAACATCTTAATTTGTAAGTCAAATCAACAAACAAGGCTAGGTACTTCTCTTCAAATACTTGCGCTTGTAAATCTAGGCCCAAAAGGGTAGTCTTTCCTTGGTAAATAGCGTCTTGAAGTGAAGCGAAGAGTCTTGAGGCACGGATCTAAGTCGTTTCGATATAAGATTTTATCTTGTTTCTATTTTATTTATTATTCTTGATCCGGAAGTAACCTTTTCCTTTCCTTGGGCAGTACCTCCCATTGCTATAGCTATAAGCTATGACAGCTCCAGCTCGCAACCACAGGGGCCCGCCCCGCGAGGCCAGAGTTGCAATTCATAGGCAAATTCAACATTCGAAATCTATGAGTTTATAATTTTAGCTATTTTAAATTACTAAACTCTAAATCAATAATTTGAATTATCAAATAAATTTAAGATAAATATACTAACCATACCCCCAAAGATGTACATCCGCCCCTGCCTTGCGTCCCTAGTCGATTATTCCATGATCTAGTACTTAAGATCATAATTATCACTTTTATTTTCTTCAGATTTTGTGTCTGAGTCAAAAACATGTCACCCAAATTGAAAGGAACTAGTATTAAAAATGATGACAAGAAAATCCAAGAAGTAGAAACCAAAAAACCTCCGCCATCAGTGGGGTGAAGAGAAATCGAGGTCAGAAGGCTCAGCATAGGATTCTAGTACTAATAAATTGAGGGCAGAGAAAGTTGTTCCAATAGCACGTAAGCACGTGACCCAAGTGGGCCCATCAAAGTAAAATGGCGGGGTTAACAACAGATTCAAATAAGCATTAGTTTCGCAAATCCCTAGGTCATCCCGCCCCCAAAAACACCTTTCCCTCCAATCTACTCCTCCCATTTTGCTAGGGTTTTTGCTTCTCTCTTTCAGGTTCCTAATTTCTTACTCTCCTTTTTCTTTTATTTGTTTTCGTGTGTATTTTTTTTTTTCTTCTAAATTTATTGTAATTGTCCTGGAGGTTCAATTTTTACTCTCGTTGTTTCTGAATTTGGTTTTAGTTGCATCTTTTATCGAATATACAGATTGTAAATGTTGCATTGCCTGAATTGTGTGGTTTAGCTGTTAATTCTAGTTTCATATATTTTTGCCGCTTCATGTGAATTTAGGTTGCATTTGGTATTTTGTAAAATCATTTTCTCTATCAGTTTCATGTTTGGCTTGCTATTAAACAAGGCAACGTATAATTGTACAAAGCGGGAGATATGGTGTAAAGATAGCTTATGCTGATAATTTTTAATGTTTAAGTATTGATTGAAAAGACCTATATGGATACTTTGAGGTATTTTTAAATAAAAAATGACTTCTTGCAATAAATAATTGAAGTCTGTTTACCCTTTTATTTATAGTGGACTGTATTTTCTTTGTAGAAAACATTATAAACTATTCAATTCCAAGGGTAACTAAGCACTGATTAATCATTTCTTCAGGAAACATTTAAATAGCTCTGAAGGTATGAATATTTTCCTGTTTTTGATAAGTTGTTTTTTTTTTTTTTGTTCTTTTCACTTTTTCAGGTTAACATGGGAAGAAATCAAGGTTAGATTTATTCGTAAATGTGATACACAAGTGTGGGAGTAAAGTGAAAACCTTGAGGGTAGAGGAGATCCCTTTACCTAATTGCCTGCCAAGTAGAGAAAATAAAAGGAGAATAATGGGGAAAGTATCTCCTAAAGACGGGCAATCCAAGACTCCAAAGCAGAAAAGGCGGTCGAAGAGTACAAGAAGCAAGTATCTGAGACCAGGTGCTCTTGCACAGCTTCGGAACACCAAGGTTTCCGCTGCTAAATGTTGTACTGATCTTTGGAAGAAAAGAGTGGCTGTAAGGAATGCAGATGATGCTAATGATGAAGTTGTGCTTCCAAATGATGTTAATGATGAGAGTCCCATATTTCTAACTCCTATGAAATTTCCTTTGGGTGCTGTGACTTCACCCATGGATTTAGCCAAGCAGAATAATTTGCAAATGACACCAAAGACACCCGGAGCTGTAGAAGGCATGTTGGAGTCGAGGCTTGAGTCACTTCCATTGGATTTGTTGGTATAGAATCTGCCCTTTCTTTTTCTCTCACCTAATAACTGTTCAAACTCTGTTCATTAACAGCCTTGTAAGTATCAATTTTGCCTGATATGCGTTTCCTTAATGTAAATGTTGAGAGTCTTGTTTCACTTTAGGTGGAGAATAAGAAAAGTTATTGGCAATTTTTGAAAACGCAAGAGGGGGTTTGATGTGCTGCTTTTGAAATTATTGGTTGATTTAAAGTGTCACAGTTGAACCAATCTGAATTCGCTTGATTATGTTCAATCTCTAAACAGGAAGATTATGTCTATGGGTTTGAAGAAGCTTAACAGTAAGCAATAAAATGCGGAAAGTAAAATTGACTAGTGGTTCGACAATCCTGTATTCAGTCCTCTTGAGATACAAGGGTGTTCTATTTGAGTTCTTTTGATCATGAGTTTGATACAATTTATAGTGATTTTCACTCATCACCGATGTTTCGGAGGTTGATTTTCACTTGCTGACCAATAACAAAATTGCATGTTGGTTTTCACACTCGCAGACCAACAATGAGATGCCACATAACTCTGAGTTTTTCAACTCACTACAATATAAGGAGGTCACTATCTCTTTTCTTGTACAGGGAATGATTTTCGTTTTTAGATGTCTTCAGGGAGCTGTGTTTCTTTGTGAACCTTTTGGTTGCCTTTTAAAGTTTAGATTTCAGAGACCGTTTATCGGCAATTAATCTTGGAGCATGTTTCCAGGAACAAATGTTTCTGGGATTTACAGCTATTTCAGAAATTTCTTTGCCCCCTTGCAGAATCCTTGAGCTTTCCTTCCCAGTTATGAGACATGAGCCCTTAGTCTTAAGGAATCTCCTTGATTGCAAACCCTTAAAGTGAGTTCTTCCCTTTGCATGGAAGATTCTGACCCACAGATTGTGCCCTAATTTGTATGCTTCTTCCAGCATCTGTTTCCCTTCCATACTGATTTCCTCTTCCTCAATCTTTTAGGTGGTGCCAACCAAGTAGTTTTCTCAGTAGTGCAGGAAAGTTCTTGTCAATTATATAATCCTTACTTTGAATAAGTATGTACTCCTTACCCTATTGTCATCGTTGAAGTCTCATTTGGGTTAACAATCTTTTGTTGTTCTTTTGTCAAGTTTTCAGTTGCTTGTTGACATTTGGAAATCCAATTTCTCATGGTTCTTTCTTGATCTGATTAATTTAATCTAAACACCTGTATGGATGGAAGCTCCTTAACTGTCTCATCCTATTACAACGTATAAGTTGCATTTCTATTTTGAATTCCTCTATTTGCATGATTCATGTCATCAGTTCTTCGTAGTTTGAAGCTATTGTGAAGGTCACTACCTCTCCAAGTAGATCTTTTGGTTCCTTTTTCGTCACATCTCCTCCCAGTTTCCTTGTTAGCATCACCTGATACCTGGCTACTTACTCGAATATTAACATTGTAAAAGTTGAAATTCTCGAATAAAGGAAGGCAAAAAAGAGAGAAATAGGCTGTAAGGACTAACTAACTGATAGGCTGTAATATCTGAATGGAGAATGTTATGACCTACATTTACAAGGACTAGGGGAGTATTGTGTAATAGGACAATTGGTGTGTGTATTTATTGTTTATATATGTGTTTATTGAAATACAGATAGTATGGTATCTAACATTTGAGAAAAATTATCCACACTAACCCTTCTGTCACTGACAGAATCCAATTCCTGCTGTTTATTGGCCACATGAGTTAAATCCCCTTGGGGTGATTTAGGAAACATAGTTGTTTAAAGAGCTATTTCTGTTTTAAGTCATCTAAGTGTCTTGAATGATCAGCTAATAGTTTTTATATATCTTCTTAAGGTTAACATACTTTGCCACCTGCAACATGACCAACTTAAAGCAGTTTTCCACGTCTCTCAGAAGATCAGGAAGGCAGTGAGTCATTCTCTCTCTTTCTCCCTCCATTTTTGTCTTTTAAGCCACACAAGAAGCTCTGATGTTTATTTGCTGGTGAAAACGGGACAGGTAATTCTGGCGAGACAACTCCATTTCAATTATACTACTCCATATAAAATACGGCAAGACATGTCAGGAACCATGACTCCTCTCCCCACGGATCACTGGCCTTTTGCAAGGTAATACATGTGGCCATCCTTTAGATGGTTAAGGAATTTATGTGTTAAATTGTCTAATATGGCTGCCACTTTGCAGCAAAGGGGATGGAAAAGGTGCATGTGTTCACAGCCCTCGTACTCCTCAGGCTCCTAAGCATGGTCCAAAGCCCCCATCTCGTCTCAAGTTCATAGAGATGGAGCAAATTGCAACTGCCCTTTTCCAGGAATCTGCCTTTCCTTCAAGGTGTTTGGTGCCATCTGTTATACCAAAGCCCCTTTGCAAGTCCTTGGGTTCTAATAGAGTTCTATTTTACGAGGATGAACTATGCCAGGCTGTTTCTCAGAATAGACTTCGTTAGTTTCAGGTTTAGTTTCTAATATCCTAATGTGTATAATAGGAATCCTGGTAGTAATACAGCCATGATGGAGAGTTATGGTGTTTGAAGATAGCAATAGGTTATAAAGGTTTGAAGGTTGTGATGCGAATATTACATTTGTTCTGGTCTTGTGTACAGTCCTATATAATTTCCTTGTATTAGGTTTTGGAGTGACAATGTGTGTTGCTTTTATCTGTAACAATGAAGTGAAAGGAATATGTTTTAGAGGATTTGATTGTGAGGATGATACTGATACTTTTTACAACAGAATTTCAAGCGACACTGCATAAAATTAACACACTAAACCTGGTGAATTTACAAAACGAGGTCAAGATCTTCAGAGAGTAATGTCTTGGCAATTTCATAGTTGCTCTAGAAATTCCTATAACACAATTTTTAATCCCCAACAAGCAGTGCTGGCATGCAATGATAATTGTATTCTCTAGACAGTGCCCTCTTAAATTGTAATAAAACTATTCACCTATAAGCCTTGAGCAAACTTTCTCCATTCGGAAGCCGAAGTACTTTCTTTGTTGATTCACATTCATCTTTAGACCGTTACCTTAACCTTTGCTCAATAATATATTCATTTCTTCGTATAATCGCATTAAAGGTCATTTTTTAAGAGGCAAAATAGGAAGCAATGATTACGAATAAAATGAGCTTAAGGGAGATATGAGGGAGGCTACGTTCCAAAACAGAACTTCAGTGAAAATAAAGATAACTCTCTTGTCAAGGATCTATCACATAAACTTGGTGCCTTTGATTGGTATCAATATATTAGCTTGTCCGTGAATACATGCACAGTGGAACTATAAGGGTTGCCAATTGCCATACATATCTGAAACTTCGTCTGCATAATAACCATTCTGCTGTTTATGCTTTCGTTCTTTGATTGGAAAATGTGTTGGAAATCACACTACACCAGAGGCGCGAGCAAAAATATCTCATTTTTGAGTTCAAGGCAAGCTAGAAGATTAACTACATCTCAATCAGGCCACTGACATATTTGTAGGCCATCTTGGTCTACATTAGTCCGTAATTTATCACAAAAGACAATATTTAACAGGATAGCTTTCACACATTAATCCTGAATCTTATTCCATTTCCAATCACCTTTTCCTTTCCCCTCCTTCATAATGTAATTCCTGTTTGTTCCTCCATAGACAAATTCTTCTATGGTTCCACAAAGATAGGAGTAGTGTCAACACAAGAGGATAAGGTGGAAATAAAAAAAACAATATATAGCAACTATTCAAAATGACGAAAACTGATTGATTTGCACAATGAACTGAACAAGTTAGTGAATCACTTTTGCAAGTACTTCCCTACATGAAGCACGTACTGTACATGCACACAGCAGACAAAAAGTTCATAGATCTATAAATCTACATTATTGGGAGACCAACACAAACACCAATAAATACAGATCTTGATACCCTTAAAAAACAATCATATAAAGTTGGAAGGAACATTGTGGTGGATTCTAATCAATCCCTGCATATTAGGAATATTGCAGAACAAACCACACCAACCCTGCCTGTCAATGAGCACTAACAAGGAATGGCTGCTGGCAGACGCTGCACTCTATCGTTTCTGATCCAGAAGCTGGGACTTCAACCTGCAAACTTAACTGCATTAGATACCGCCTAATGGAATTTGCCGGGTTAATACTATAAAAAGTTTCAGCAATAGGTAGAAAGAAAACGCAGTCTGCATTTCATAGTTCACCACACCCATATAATATGAAAATGCAAATTTCACCACTCTTTTTTTTTTTATGACATGGGAACCCGCAGCCGCTATCTTTTAGGTGCGCCTCTCTTTACATCTCTTTTCATTTGTTCAAAAGCTCTAAAAGATTTTGCCTCACGTTTTATTCTATATTTTAGGTCCCAGAAACTTATTCCATCATTTAACAGTATAAAATCTGCTAATCTCAGCAGCAGTCCTTTCTTTGTTCCTTTTCCCCTCCTTTTGGCCAACTGTTGAAACTAGTAAATTTTATGTCTGAAAAGACGAATTACTTTCTTAGGACCTAGACACAACAGGACAACATGAGCCCACCTTAGAAAATTATAGCAGATGCAGATCAAAGAATTTTGAAACGGAACTATTTTCGTTCAATGGAATAGAGCAATAACCAATCCTCTAGGTTCAACCATAAAACAAACAGGGAAAAGGTTTCTCGCTTATAGTACTAAACCTGCAAATGGACTGTGCAAGTTGGACATGCAACCTCTCTCATCCTCCTGGATCCTTCGGATGTATGACCTGAAAATATTAGATATGTTCAGTTCAGGGAAAGAAAAATCACCAAATTGCAGCCGCCTTAGAAACTTTGAACGCCAATTCCAGACAGCAATCCATTACAAAACTATGTTATTTGAATTGAACAAGAAAATGTCTCGGCAATGCTAATACCTATTGATGTCTTCCGCTTTTTGTCCATCTCCTCCTGTCGATGAAATTCAGTCAGAGATATTCACACTTAATGCATAAGATGCAACCACCAAAGATAACTTTAAAATAACCATCAGCCATAAGATGCAACTCTAAACAGAAGCTATATAAACACAAAAACTCATGATTCTGCTTGCTCATATTTTATATCCCTTTTTTTCTAATTAAGCTGTCCAAAAATAGTTATCCTTCTACAACCTCAAAAACTGCTGATGCAATAGTGCTACTATGAGTTGTCAAACTACCGTTTCAATGACCTATCTTTAAAAAAAAAAAAAAAAAAAAAAAAAAAAAGGGATTGGCTCAGCAAAAACAAATAATGATGGAAACTTCGAAGTACATATCCACCTGGAGTTTTTTTGCAAGGTCTACATGACTTGGCAATGCAGCAACTCTGACCGCAGCTTTAGAATTGCTGAGCCTTTGAGTTACCTCAGCCTGCAAAATGTGAAGCAATATTAAGAACATTAGAAACATTTCGAGCTCAGTACATCTTGTGAAGGTACTGCTTAAAAGTTCTTATGGCCAATAAAAATAAAGAATACAAAAAAATACAGAAGATCAACATGTTGAGCATTGATAAGCCCAATAAAAGGATGTAAACATTGAAAAGCATCGTCGAAAGAGTGGCAAAGCTTTTGATAGTACAATAAACATCAGATATCAAGATTGTGGAAATTCATAAAAAGGCTGAAAGGTTTAATGCCTCATTTTTTTAAGAATAGCACATATACACCTGACACTAGACATCATATTAGTGTCGCTTCAGATATGGGCCACTCAGTCCCGAGTGAAAGACCTTAACAACTTGCTCAGCAATCATGTTAAGGCTGAGGGAAGAAGAATGAGCATGAATGAACATAATTGGGAATAGTATGGCGACCTCCAACCAAGCTTGATAGTCGGAAGACGAGTTTTTTTTCTGCAAAAGAGGACTTCTTCGATGGCAATCCCATTCAGGCTTCCCAGAAACAGAACCCAAATACTTGATACTGATTAGTCATTTACGAGCTCATTCCACCAAAATATGAGGAAATAAAGAATAGTTACCGCAGAGAACTATTTGAAAAAAAAAAACAAGATCCAATTCTATGTGCTAGAAAAGAGTTTTTAAGATAAAAATAACAAAGACAGTTAGAGAAAGTCAGAGGTGAAGATATCATATGTTATTTTGATCCAGGCATACCATGCATCGGTCACAAACTCGAACTGGTTGGGCATCTTCATCTGCAGTCAAAGCAGTTCTACCTTGAGTACATTTGTCACAGAAAATATCCCCGCAATTTCTGCAGTGGTGCTGTAACAGATTTATAGGAGTATGAGTTGAAAATTCGAACAGGCATTACAAGATGCAAATGAGACATTTAAACCAACTAAACTATTAGAATAAATGCTTACCCTTCGTACAAAAGCACCAAAGTCTGTCCCACAAGCAGTGCACTTGCGAACTGCTTCATCAGGAACCTATATGAGAAAAAACGAAGCTAAGAAAAATAGACGAGTTGCCAACTTCACATCCTTGCCCAAGTTTCATTCAGAAGAAATAGAAGAAAATGCTACAAGGAGTAAGGAAATAAATAGTCGTTAGATTATATCTAACCCAGTGATCTTTCTCTTCATTAAGTGGCCTCATCAACTTCATCCAATCAAAACCTTTCTTCTTCTCAGCAGCCGACTCAGATCCCTTGATTGCATCTGAAGGCATACTACTCTCGCCCATTTCTTTGACCTGAACACCATTATACCAGCCTGAGTACATGCTTATGACTAGTTTGAGAAGAAATATTAAAATAATGAACTCCCAATATACGGTTGATAGCAAAGAAAGGATCATTAAAAACCAATTTCAGGGTCTCAAAATCATAATTGTATCTCAATCCTAAGCCAACAAGATTAGAACACCAACAAAAATAAACAGAAAAATCGTTAAACCTTTTAAGCTTAATGTTTGGGTATAATGGTTGTTTGGTAAAAGGCTATGAATCAACTGAGACTATTTTAAAATATCAGTGATGAGGGCAAGTGGTTACCAGCATTATATATTTAGTTATAATTGAATTCTTCTGATTGAAACCCTGGTGGTTATCTTTTCTATTGTCATGGATGAGAAAAATTAGATTTCTGCGTATGTACAGAGTAAACCTCCATAGCTCATCTAATTCAACATGTCATATCGTCAAAGCATTCCCAAGAAGGGGGGAAAACATTCATCCACGTTTTAGGATGACAATGGGCCAGGGGTGGAGTGTACCGTGGTAACATCCACCAACCGACCACTCATACAAACCCTCCACCTACATCCTCCATCTACAAATGGTATCATCACCGACCTCCTATTGGTGCTCATCACACATAAACATTTAATAAACTAATATAAAACTTGATACTTTGACATATCTGTATCTCCACAAAATCCGAAAAATCACACATTTCAAAAAAAATATCCCAGAACAAGAAAACTAACAGCTATGCTCACACAAAAAGGAAATTACAGTAATCTCTTGTCAATATGGATGTAAATATGTTACATGAACATGAAAGGATGGGTCATGTGGCTGCTTTCCCATATAACAAGGACACCATCTACCACCTACTGGTCTGACAGAGGCCTATGTATCTATTAGCCAAGTTGGTTTACATTTCCATCCCACATCAAACACTTCTATCTCTAGTAAGTGACAGAGAAGCGAGCGCTTCAAACGATGATGCACAACGTGATCCCTAAAAGAAGTGGTTAGCTCTTTGAATCCCAACTTCGAGGAGTTGAATCAGGGTCGGCGTGTATTGTATCCTAGATGCTGGATTAGTTATTTTAGTTGCATTTGATAAGGCTTTGGGGTCTCTGGGAAGATATGAACTAAAAAAGACATACACGGGGATGCAAACAGAATTTTAAATACTCATTACTTCACCTGAATACTTGCTGCTGTCACTGCATCAAGAATATTATTCGTGGTATAGCTATTTGATTTCAGCCTTATACGTTTAGCTTCAAAGTCGACCGAAGTTTTAGCCCAAAATGCAAATATATATGAATCCAACACCTGACATAAAAAATATAAGAAATTAACTTAATTTGCAAATAAATATGCCTACCAGAATTTATAAGCTCAACACAACAAACTTACCTCCCATCTTGTCACGTTCTCGAGTGAATATATCCTCTGAGTCCGGCTAGTCGCAGGATCAAGTATGCGAATCCCATCTAGACCAATCTGCAAACAAGATTCTTTCTCCGTCAAAACTCAAAAGATAACAAGTACTCCCTCCCTGTCCCAGTTTACATGGCACCCTTTCTTTTTTTAGTCTGTCCCAAAAAGACTGCCACCTTTCTATAACTAGAAACAACTTAATTTTAAAATTCCCTTTTACCTTAATGAAATGATATATAGCCACACAAATATCTAAGTTCTATTTTAGACATATTTCAAAAGTGTTCATTCCGTTCTTACACTTTGTGCCAAATCAAACGATGCCACATAAATTGCTACAGAGGGAGTAGGGATAATTGCCAAATAGTATTAAATCAACACCAATAAGCAGGCAAACTCAAAACTACAACACGCAAAGTTAAGCCTTTCTGCCTGATTCAAGATTCAAAGACATCAACAATGCTAAACCCGAACCTGACAGAGCACATCCATATCAGTCTGACCAATGCCTTCCGATAAAAGCTTGACACGAAACTTCAAAACACCACCTGTTACATCTTGTTGGTCCTCAATCTTTGGTGTTGCCTTCACAACTTTAGTAGGAGTATTCACAGGTCTTCCCTGCTGCTGCTCCCTCCCACTATTATCAACATTAATCGGTCTTCCATAATCATCAAACATCAAACCCGAACTCGACTGTGATCGATTTCCACTACTATACGACTCCTCTTTCTTCCCATTATACTTATAAACACCACCATCATACAACCCCTGATCACCACCATACGAACCATAATTCGCGTTATTCTCAAACGAATTACCATAATTAGTCCCTGTGGACGAATAAGGAGCTGACGAATTCAATGAATTATAACTAGGTGGATTTGGTGGAGCAAAATCATAATTCACAGGTGGTTGATTTTGATCATAGGGATAATAATTGGGCTGAGGAGCTTCAAGGTGAGGGAAACCGTAGGTAGATTGAGAGCTAGGGTTTGAAGGGAACGGAGCCGGTGGATTAGGGGCATGATCGGAATACGGCGGATATGTGGCGGCGTAATTGGAGTAATCGCCGGAAGCAACAGGCGGAGCGGAGGCGAATTGGCCGGGGACGGCGGCGGCCGGAGTGTAGGGTTGATCGGTAGGGTTAGGGTTCGGAAAGTGAGGCTGGTAATATTGGTAATAGGCAGAGCTAACGTCGCCGTGTTGCATTATCGGAGATTTTGGAATTTTGATCGGAGAAGAGAGATTTGGACGGTGTTGATTGGTTTTGAGGAGATTATATGTTATTTAAGGTTTGTTGATTATGTGATTATGGAGTTAAGATGAGGGATTTGGGTGTGGAAGAATGTAGAAGAAAACGAAAAGGTTTGTTTATGGAGGATGCTTTACCCGGATGAAGGAAATTGCGTTATCTTGGATTAGGATACAAATTTGAACGGGTAGAGAAACGGGTGATTTGCAAAAAATAGGATTATTTAACTTCGCTATTTTAGAGTCCGTTTGGATTAGCTGAAAAAAAATTATTTTTAAGCATAAGTGCTTAAAGTACTTTTTAAGTACTGAAAGCTATTTTATAAATAAACAGTTACATATTTAGATAAAAGTGCTTAAAGAATTTTTAGAAGTAAGGATAGTATTAGAATTAATAGAAAATATAAGAGATAAAAGCATAAAGTTGTTGGTCAAATCAAAATGATTTTTAAGCCAAAAAAATAAGTTGGGTTGAGCAACTTTTTAGTTTTGATTACTTTAAGCACTTTTTAACTTAATTTAAATTATTTTCTATCAAACACCCAAATAAGTTAAAAATAACTTATAAGCTAATTTGACCAACTTATAAGCCAATCAAAACGGCTCTCAATCTTTTTCCTATGTAAACGAATTTGTACGAAAATAATATTGTTAAGTCAGTAATTTTTACAAAGTTATATGTCTGGCGAAAAAATGTAAATTTATATTTTCACACTTTATGTCTGCAGGACGTTTATATTTTCACACTTTATGTCTGCAGGACGTATTTTTGGTACAATTTCTCTCAAAACAGACAAAACTTGTCTTGCTCATAATTTTTGTACAAAGGTATTCACAAGTTTATTTATACTAGTTTCTCAGTATCATTAAAACAAAGTTTAATGATACCAAGTCATGTTGTACTCTGACGTCGTAATAGTATCAATATCATTAAAACAAAGTTTTGGTTATATATATATACATGAAAATATAACGTATATATTTTGTGATTAATGATCAATGTGGATCATCGTATATTTACTTGTTTGTAGAGGTCAAGATGATTGATTTTTCCGTGAACATATACAGATGAACAATCAAAATTTAATTAGATACAATGGTATTGTTCGTAAAATCCATTTCAACTTCGCACTCAAGAGTAGTTGGGTTAACACAATCTAATTGGCTATTAATATAATAGCTCTTATAATTTTATCTTGTTAAAAGACACAGTGTTTTATTAAGTCAAATTCAGTTGTCATTTGTTTGCATTAACCCGAAATTGTCAAGAATCCCACATTGGCTATTCAGGGGATGTGTGGTCTCTTTAATATGGCTTGAGCAATCTTCACCTTTTGAGCTAGTTTTTGAGGTTGAGTTAGATCCAAAATCCATTATTTACATGGTATCAGCTTAGGACTCATCCCAATTGTCGGCCCCAAATTAAATTGCTCACACTTTAGATGTCTGGGCGTGAGGTGGGGTGTCAAGAGTCCCACATCGGCTATTCAAGATGTGAAATAGTGTAATAGTAGTAATATAAGATACGTATGTTTTACTTTTATATACTACCATTAATATTGTTGGTTGAGATAGACAATAATTTCAAACAATCTAACATCTTTCGCTGACAGTATTTATTATATTAGTATATTGAAATATTTATAATCACTAAAAAGCAAAAATATTACTAATTGTGGCGACAGATTGTCCAAATAAACGTGTTAGAAGTGCACAAAAAAAATGAATGCAATAATAAATTTGTAAGGAAAAAAATAACAATTTTCTAATGAATGTTCGCTCCAAATAAAAATCATATTTAAAGTTTGTTCTAAACAAAAACACCAACCTGAAAAGTACGTTCCAATCTCCCAAACTTACAACTAATAGTATCTCATCGACATAAATTCACTTATGAATAGGTCTTGAAAATGCAATGTACATTACTATGTGATGTACTGATGCTTAGTTAAATGGCTAATAGCTTGTCTCTCCCCCCCCCCCCCCCCCCCCCGAAAGTATTTATTTTTCTCTAAGTCCATGAAAAAAAAGTGAGGTGTTCTTCAACTTTTGGGAGAAAATAAGTGCGGGAGTTGGCTCTCTCTTTTTCTAAAAAATAGTTTTTCTTCAAGTACTTTTGAGAAAATATATTTATAACTTTGTTTGGCCAAGCTAATTTTCCCAAAATTCTTATTTTTTCAATAAGTCTTTATTTGAAAAAAAATGAGGTGTTTAGCTAACTTTTGGGAGAAAATAAGTCACGGGGGAGTAAGTGATTTTTAAAAAAAAACTTTTGCCCAAACACTTGTTTTGAAAATACTTTTGAGACAAATCAAATAATTTTTTTTAAAAGTTTGGAAAATAATTCTTTGTACAAAAGTGTTTTTTAATTAATTGAAACTGATGCTTTTCAAAAGTCATTTTTTGAAAATTTTAAAAAAAAATACTTTTGGAGTGATTTTATAATTTTGGTAAACTATGTTTTTATGTAAACAATTTTTAGTGTCAAATACTAATTCTTGCTAAAAAAAAGTGCTTTTTAAATTAATTGGTTAAACACAAACTTTTTTCGTTAAAAATGCTTTTAAGAAAAACACTTTTTAAAATAACCTGACTTTAGAAGCTTGACCAAACAGGCTATAAATGTACGTAGTTGGGTTTATTTGCAAAGTAGAAGCACTCTCATTTTGTTGGGTTCCTGAACTGTTAAGACTTTCTAGTCAAGGATAGCTCATTCCTTGTGACAAGGTCCATTATTGAACTTGCCGGTGATGTTGGCCTAAATACCAGCAATAAAAATGTATTTGAAGTACCAATTGTGATATCTACAAAAAATCAATCTTTACTAAATATGGTTATAACAGTCAAATTGTGTAACAATATAATCAAATGGTGGCCACTAAAGGCGAATACAGGATTTCATGAGGATGAGTTCACCATTGCTTTAAGATAAGATATAAATTTTTATGGGGATAGTTCACATTAAAAATATAAGGGTATCACACCCTTTTAAATTTGTAATACACAGAGGAATCCACTCCTTTCGCATTCAAAAATAAGGGAATCACACCCTTCCAAATCTATATATAATATAAAGTATCTCATCGACATACAATCACTTATGAATAGGTAGACTCTGAAAATGCAATTTACATTACTTTTATCTTTTTTTTTTTTTTAATTTTTGTGTTATTTTTCTTTTCAGCTTTCCCTTTCTTATTCATCCGTTTATGTGCTACATTAATAAGACATTATTTTTCTTTAACTGTTTCTCAAAAATCTGAAAAGTCACGCCTCTGTATTTCCCTCAAGTTTTGTGATTTTTCCTTCTTCTAAATTTATTTAGGTAATATGTTAAAAAAATCCAAAAGACACCTCAATTCATTTAAGATAAGAGATGAAACTTCCCTTTTAAATAGAATTTATTCTAGCACCCACGGTCATTTGTCCATTACTATCCCCTAATGTTACTTTCTCTTCTCAGCTCTCTTCCTCTTTATTTCATAAGTACTATTTTCTTATACAAAAAATTCTGCCTTTTTTAAATACTTCACTGGTAATCAGGGTGTTTTTATTCTTTTTCCATCCATAATTTTTCTAACGCATGTGAATTTTGAATTTTGTTTTGTATGTTTAACACATTTTTCAGTTGAAAAGAGTAAAATTTGTAATTCAATTGTTATTGTTCATTGTGGCTTTAAATTTTTTGTACTTTACAATGATATTCTTTGTTGGAACTATTGTGCATTAAAACTGTGTTTGAAGCATTTTTCTGCTTGAATTGTGATGGTCATGTTATGACTTTATGATCGTTTTCTTTCTCCTTTTTGAGTTCACTGATTTTGGTTGTTTTTCCCCTTCTTTTTGTTTTACAGTTTATGAATTTATGATGTTTCCTTTCTCCTTTTTTTATTTCATTGATTTTGGTTGTGTAGTTGGAACTATTGTGCTCTAAAACTGTGTTTGTATCATTTTTTTTTTTGCTTGAATTTTGTTGGACGTGTTCTAACTTTATGATTGTTTTCTTTCTACTTTTTTGATTTCACTAATTTTGGTTGTGTGGTTTTTTTTTCCAGATTATTTAAGTTTATGACATTTACTTTCTCCTTTTTTTGATTTAATTTATTTTGGTTGTGTTTTTTGGCAGGTTGATTAGTGTACATAACTGCATCTGGATTATTTGTTATGAGGATATTATTAAGTCTTTTTAATTTGTGTTCTGTGGAGCAATTATGATTTAGAAAACGATTAAAATCTATCATAAGGAATGATAATTGATACATCGTTACCTTTTAAACAAAGTTTTGCTTGATGAAACAAAAGTCTTCGCCTACAAATTCTATTTCACGCCGAAAAAAACATTTTTCTTTATACCTAAACAATATATAAGTAATAATAAAAAAATTGAAGAATATTTTACTATGAATTCTGGATAATTTGTTGCACCTTTGTGGAGAATTTCTTTTTTGCCTTTTTGTTTATTAAAAGTGTGCGGAGTGGTATAAGAAGGAAAAAAAAAAGGATTGTGAAGAAAAAAAAAAAAAAAAAAAAGGATCTAAAGTATGTAATTATCATGCATCTTCTGATAAAATTTGTTAATTGTATACTTATGTAACAATATTTATATTATATAACTCAAACCTATTTTGTGGTTCTAAAATTAAAAAAGAGGGATCTAAAATTTTGTGGTTCTAAAATTAAAAAGAAGGATCTAAAGTATGTAATTATCAGTCATCTTCTGATAAAATTTGATAATTGTATACTTATGTAACAATATTTGCCGTACCAATATTATGTAACGTAAACCTATTCTATGGTTCTTATAAAATTGAAATAAAAGAGGGGTTATTGGCTAAAATTAGTAGAAGCAAAAATGTCTTTGTATGAAGGGAGTGTTGAAATGGTAAAAGAGGCTATTTGAATAAAGAAATGTATTTTTTAGATCTAACGACAAATTAGCTGGAAGGAAAAGAAAAAAAATTGATTATTTCAGAAGGGATAACAAACTTAAAGATCAAATAAAAGGAAGAAATAAACAAGAAGAGAAGAGGAAAAGGAAATGAAGAATCATGTACGGTGAGGGGAAAGAAAAAGAAAATAAAGAATAAAACTAGAATTTGGATCTAGCAAAAAGGTAACATTTAAAGTGAAAACATTATAAGTCAAAAAAAAAAAAAAAAAAAAAAAGTTGGTGTAGCCCAAATTATTTTTTTTGGCATAAGTTGTTTTCTCTTCCTCTTAGATAATTTTAAAGCCAATAAGTAAATTATTTTTTCTTATTTTTAGCACAAATGGCTTTTTTTAAATAAACAACACTCAAAAAAATTTGAAAACGTTTTTAAGCAACTTATAAGCCAATCCAAACGGGCTCTAACCCTACAACAGTCGATTGAAATACAAAAATTACTGCTTATAAACATATGTGTATAGAAAATTTACCGTCTAATAAAAGAAAGAAAATCAAATAAATGCTAAACGCACACCAAATATTATTTACTCAAATGCTTATAGAATTATAAAAGAAAACGAAAGTACTCTTTAGAAATAATAAGCAAATATGTTTACTATAATATCAAAAATATATGATTCTAAAGTTTCT